>NW_027455094.1:0-45850 GCF_040206685.1 Ascaphus truei
TCCCTTTACTCTGGCTATCCTTATCTTCCTTTGTTTCTATCCCTTGCAGATTTTTACGCTTTTGAGCTTTTTTCCCTCCTATTTCCATTTCCTCTCCAAGACATCTTGGGGACCTTCCCTCCCCCTCTGTGCATCTTGAAACTCCATACTTTCTGCCCAGCTAGGTTCCACCACACTCAATGACCGTATTTCCCCCTCCCCCGCATCTTTCTGATGCACTGTTCCCGTCTCCTCCCCTCCCCCCACCTCCAGTTTCTGGGCCAAGGAGTCCAGGAAGAAATCTTCCTCTTTTTTCTCCACGATATCACTTATAGAACCCGCCAAACCCTCTATTGGGCCACTTTCTACCCTTTCTTCTCTTCTTAAATCCTCCTCATACATTGCTGTTATAGCCGGATCAAGCCCTCCCTCTTGGGAACTCTCCATCTCAAAAATTCCCTGACCCTCAACTGTCTCTTCCTCTTCTTCTAGCACACTGTCCCCTTTAGCTGTCTGGGCATATGTCCTTTTAGTGCACTGCCGTGCCAAGTGTCCTTCCTCTCCGCAAAGATGGCATCTCTTAGGGACACCACAGTTGGCTGCAGTATGTCCCTCTTCCCCGCAATTACGGCACACAATTCCCGTTTTCGTGCAACCCTCCTTTGTATGTCCATAAGTGTGGCAATGCCTGCAATATAGAGGCTGTCCCGGGTAAAACAAAAATCCTCTGTCTCCTCTACTATTGAACATGGCCGGTGGGTGTGTAACTCCTCCCACACATGATGGATCCCGTCTGAACCGTACCCAGAAACGTCTCTTCCCGTTGAACATGCCATACGGATTTTTTAGTTCTTCACCTCCTCTAATCATTTCACAATACCGTTTCAAAAAACACACAATCTCCTCTTTCCTTGCATACGGAGTGTACATGTGAAGTACAAGTGGTCTCTCCTCCAGCATAAAACTTGGGATTACCTTTACATGCAAATGAACATACAGTAATATTTACAGTTGCTTTATGCTTTACTGTGGAGGGTTTTTGTCACTTTTTTACCCACCATAACCTTAATAGTAGTGGTGATTACCTAGTCTAGTCTCAAACCTGCTTTGCCATTAAGACCAACCCCACACTGATGAGACCCATTAAGGTCGAAACAGCTGTGTAGCTGAGCCTGTGTCCCCTTGGCCTTGAGTCATCGTCCCTTCGGGGACTAAAGACTCCTGCTGCTTTTGGGGGGGCACGCCATCTCGAAGCTAAGAGGGAGTGATCCTGAGCGAGTGGTTCTGAGCGAGCGGATGCGGAAGTGAGGGGCCGGCACCTTTGCCCTGGGACATCGCCTTTACTGGCTAAAGTCCCTTGCTGCTTTTGGGGTGCCGCACCTGAGCTGGGAGAGCAGAGATGACGTCACAAGCTGGAATGCGCAATTCCATTCGGTACCTGATCGAGGAGACCGAGAGAAGTCGAGTGAACCTGCTGTGGATAGTGGAGAAGGTGCTGAAGCAATTGATCGGTCTGGACACTGAGAGGATCTTCTGCCTTCAGGATTTCCCTGCACAGGGGATTTATGACCTGACCTGTCATCAAGAAGCGGATGTTTGGTGCACTTTTGAAAAGTGCAAGGAGAAGTCTGGTGACCCGATCTTACATGGCATCAAGGTAATTCCAAGTTTTATGCTGGAGGAGAGACCACTTGTACTTCACATGTACAATCCGTATGCAAGGAAAGAGGAGATTGTGACTTTTTTGAAACGGTACTGTGAAATGATCAGAGGAGGTGAAGAACTTAAAACCCATATGGCATGTTCAACGGGAAGAGACGTTTCTGGGTACGGTTGATACGGGATCCATCATGTGCGGGAGGAGTGACACACCCACCGGCCATGTTCAATATCAGAGGAGACAGAGGATTTTTTGTTTTATTCGGGACAGCCTCTATATTGCAGGCATTGCCACACTTATGGACATACAAAGGAGGGTTGCAGGAAAACGGGAATTGTGTGCCGTAATTGCGGGGAAGAGGGACATACTGCAGCCAACTGTGGAGTCCCTAAGAGATGCCATCTTTGCGGAGAGGAAGGACACTTGGCACGGCAGTGCACTAAAAGGACATATGCCCAGGCAGCAAAAGGGGGGCAGTGTGCTAGAAGAAGAGGAAGAGACAGTGGAGGGTCTGGGAATTTGTGAGATGGAGAGTTCCCAAGAGGGAGGGCTTGATCCGGCTATAACAGCAATGTATGAGGAGGATTTAAGAAGGGAAGAAATGGTAGAGAGTGGCCCAATAGAGGGGGAGGTGGAAGTGGAAATAATGGACACGACCGGACACAAGAAAGGGGCGCAAAAACGAAGTTTACAAAGTGACAATGATGTTTGTACAGTTGATGGGAGGGGAAGAGTGAGCTACGGCAAGATAAGGTGACGAAGTCAAAGTTTTGTGCGCTGGATTTGTCCAGTATTGACGGGAGTGGGGAAGAGGAACAGACCGTAAGTAAAGGAAAAGAGGAAAATAAGAAGTTAGATAGGGAAGCGCAAGAGACTGAGGAGAAGGCAGGCCCTGGTGGTGCGAGTGGAAAAGGTAAAGAGGGAAAGAGTAAGTGTAAAGGGTTTGTTGTTAGTGGAAGCAAAAACGAGTCTTCGCAAGGGATAGAAACAAAGGATGATAAGGATTGCCAGAGTAAAGTGGAGCTAGAGAGAAGGTGTGTAGAGGGTAAAAGTTAAAAAAGTATCAGGGAAGGTAACCCTAAAAGAGAAAATGGAACAATTTGAGAACGCAGTGGGAGATGTTCTGTTTTGGGTGGGTATTTTCCGGAAGCAGCATGGGGGGTAGTAGTGATGAACAGATAATAGAAAGATTGGAAAAAATGATGTACCAAAGAAAACATCTGACAAAAGAGCAATATGAAGAATTAAAAAGGAGCATGTACAGTGGGTTAAAATAAAAGAGGCTAGGGGAGAGGTGAGGGAGAAAGAGAGTAGCGAGAGCAACAGCTCGTCCTCACAAAAAAGTCAGATAAGCGTGGAGGGAACTAAAATACAGAGAAGTGTAAGTGAGTAAGTGGGAACGAAAGTGAAGAAAAGGCAGGCAAAAAAAGGGATTGTACAGGCAAAAGAGGCAAATTCTGCGGGAGATAGTAAGGGGAGGAGCACCAGGGAAAGGATGAAGTAGGGCTTACAAAGGAAGAGGTTTTGCACAATCAACTTGCGAGGGGATTTGGGCGGAGATATTGGGATGTAAAAGAGGCAAGGGACGGGTATGAAAAAAGTGTGATATCTGGATTCCAGTTAGAGGAAAGTAAGAGAGGTTTGGAACGTATTGGAGAAAGAATTAAAACAGATGATCGCATCACATGAGAATAGAGAAAGGGTTTTTGTTTTTAAATGAAAGAATCTTGAAGTATATGGTTTCTTATCTTTGTATGATGTTTTGGTTATAGGGTTTTTTCGTAAAGTTATGTTTTTTTTTTATCCTTCTGAAAAGTTTATCTTTGTGGTTTGTATATATCTGAAGGATGAAGGAAGAAATGTAAATATATTATGTTTTGGTGTCTTTCTAATGTTGGGTGACTGTTGTCACTATGGTGTGTTTTTTTGGTTTCCCAAAAAGTCTGTAAACCTTAAAAAAGTTGTTGAATAAAAAAGTTAAAAAAAAAAAGGTTGAAACATGTCTGTGAGTGGGTTTAATGGCTTTGCATCTCATCCCAGCCTCTGTCCTAAAAGCTGTGTTTAAAAACAGTGTGCATTGGCTTGAGGATTGGCTTGTGTAATACGAGCTTGAGACAAAAGGTGGCACTGAGTGCTCATTTGCATGTCATTTCCCAGAATCCCTTGCTGCAGTGGAAGCGCTGTATGCTGGGTGACAAATGGGGAAAGACAGGGTTGCAGACCTGTCTAAGACATGCAAATGAACATACAGTAATATTTACACGTTGCTTTATGCTTTACTGTGGAGGGTTTTTGTCACTTTTTTACCCACCATAACCTTAATAGTGTGTGTATATCTATCTATCTATCTATCTATCTATCTATCTATTTGTGAAAGTGTTCTGTGGCCGTGTCTGTATGTTTCTCCCTGTGTCCCTAGCGGCAATCCCATTGGGCTCCCTTGGCCGCCCCCGCACACCTCTCATTGGCCGGACACACACATACACTCACACAGAGATACACACACACACGGAGACACACACAGGCAGGACACGGAGACACACACAGGCAGGACACTGAGACACACACAAAGATACACACACACTGAGACTCATACAGATACACACACACACACACACACTGAGATACACACACTGAGACACACACTACGCTATACTCACACACACACACACACACTGAGATACACACACACCTGAGACACATACAGATACACACACACACACTGAGATACACAGACAGACACAGATAGACTGACAGGACACATACACATATACAGACAGGACACACACACACACACACACACACACACCACACCCCCCCCTCTGTACATCCCCCCCATCACGTGCGCCGCCCTGCACCGGCTCCAGACGGAGGGGAAGCACGGCCCTCCTACCCCAGCCGCTTCCTTACCTCCTCCCGGCGCTACCATCCCCCTCAGGTAAGTAACTGCTCGCGTCCCCGCCTCAGCTTATGTGCGCCAGTAACTCTCCCATTTCAGGCGCGCAGCCTCTGCGCCTCAGGCCCACACAGGCCCACACAGGCCCACACAGGCCCACACAGGGTGCTTCCTGCCGCCGTGCTGCACGCCTCACTCAGCCGGACGGCACATCGGGGGACAAGTGGGCGCCGGCGGGGGGGGAGCGCGAGTCACGGGGAACGGGGGGGGGGCGAGTCATGGGGAACGAGGGGGGGTGAGCCGCGAGTCACGGGGAAACGGGGGGGGGACGCGAGTCACGGGGAACGGGGGGGGGGGGGGCGAGCCGCGAGTCACGGGGAACTGAGGGGGGGGGGCGAGCCACGAGTCACGGGGAACGGGTTGGGGGGGCGAGCCGCGAGTCACGGGAACGGTGGGGGGGCGAGCCGCAAGTCACGGGGAACGGTGGGGGGGGCTTTGTGTTTTTCAATCAGATCGCCCAACAAATGTAACCCCCCTTCCTTGGGCTATTGTGAACTAATAGTAATAGCATGTTTATTAGGCCAAGGGGGTGATGTAGCGAGCAAATTGTTGCAAGGTCTTTGCGCCCAAGTTTGGTGCCGGGATTTGAAGGGTGACAACAGGAGGAGTTTAGGGAAGAGTTCCCCCGCCGTTATACACGGCTGTAGCAGACGTTTTTTGTGTGTGCGTTATGAGGGACGTAATAGACTCCTAACTGCCTACTGTCAAGCGTGTCGATCCCCCCCCTCCCCTTTCTCTCCCCCCCCTCCCCTTTCTCCCCCCTCCCCCCTTCTCCCCCCTCCCCTTTCTCCTCCCCCCCCTCCCCTTTCTCCCCCCTCCCGCTCCCCTTCTCCCCTCCCCTTTCTCCCCCCTCCCGCTCCCCTTTCTCCCCCCTCCCGCTCTCCCTTCTCTCCCCCCCGCTCCCCTTTCCACCCCCGCTCCCCTTTCACACCCCCTCCCTCTTTCCCCCTCCCCTCTGCTCCCCTTTCCCCCCCCCCTCCGCTCCCCTTTCCCCCCCCTCCACATCCCCTTTCCCCCCCCTCCACTCCCCTTTCCCCCCTCCTCCGCTCCCCTTCCCTCCCCCCTGTCTCCCCTTCCCCCCCCTCCGCTCCCCTTTCCCCCCCCTCCGCTCCCCTTTCCCCCCCCTCCAACGCTCCCCTTTCCCCCCCCCTCCAACGCTCCCCTTTCCCCCCCCTCCTCCGCTCCCCTTTCCCCCCCTCCGCTCCCCTTTCCTCCCCCCCTCCGCTCCGGGAGTGTCTCTAGCTTTGAATCATTACAACTCAAAGCTGGATTCCGATTGGCTCACACACATCAGGGGGTGTTCCAACCCATATCCACCCTTTGGATTAACATGCTCAAAGGTTGCTTAGGCCTGCCCCTGAATATTGCTACTATACTCAGAGCTGAAATGCAAACAGGCTAACTGAAGGAATTAACCTTTTCCACTGCCTGTTCTAACAGGACTGACAGAGGAAAGGCCCAGAATTAGCAATAGATGCCGAAGGCCAGGCTATATATATGTAGAAAAGCACTTTATGCCCCATGTTAGAGTGTAGCCTTTTCCCCATACAGTAAGGCTGAGTTCAGCGTGGCTGCTGCGGCAGCGTGCGTCCACGCGCACCTCCCCCGCGTGCTCCTGCAGCCTGGCGATCTGTTCAGGCTGCAGGAGTCGGGTCGCGGCATTTGGGGGCTTGGCGGGGGGAACGTGTCACGGAGCTGGTTCGCTGAACCAGCTCACGTGATGCGACTGCAGCCCCAAATATCATTTCTGGTTACAGCGGCGTCAACGCTGCACTTTACCGCCGGTGGAGTTTTCAGTTTGAACACTCCCACCAAACAATCTAAAATTGCGACGGACGTGCGCACGCACGCGTCGCGTAGCAGCCACCCCGAACACGGCCTTAGAAAGGCAGCCAGTAATGTAATATGTGTTTTAGCATTTCTTTGCATGCAGGCACAGTAATTCACTTACCTGCGTTGTCTGCAGAGACAGGACGGACTCCCAGCGCGGTAGAGTCTATACACATAATATATAAAGCTTGGCCCCCTGCAGAAGCAATCCCTCCAGCCAATTAGGCAAGGGAAGCCCATGACCAGGGGGCAAGCCCCCTCCCCCCTCACCTCCCTGGGATCTCTGGGCCGCCATCGCGGCCCCCCCCATTAGGCCTAGGTCAGTACAAAAGAGGCAGCCGGGAGCTGAATCTTCCATTCTGCTCCCGGTCTGCTGCGAAGTTTAGTGTCCTCTCCTCTCCTCCAGGTGAGTTTGTAGTCTCCCTTTGGGCCCGATCGCAGCATCCCCCCCCTCCGCCTCCGCTATGGCTGTCCAGGGGATAGTTGCGAGGCAGCCGGGGAGTGCTGCCACGGGGGATCCCCCTACCGCGCGGCTCTCCCTCCCTCAGCCTCCGTGGCTGGCCTGCTCGGCGGGCGGGGAGGGGGGGGCCTCCGGCGAAGGGGGGGATCCGCCTGCCGGACCAAGGGATAGCTAGTGGGGATCCCCCTTACCGCGTGGCTCTCCCTCCATCAGCCTTGGTAGCTGGCGGGCGGGGAGGGGGGCCTCCGGGGAACGGGGGGATCCCCTTGCCGGTACCAGGGAATAGCCAGGGGGGATTCCCTTGCCACGTGGCTCGCCCTCCATCAGCCTCTGCAGCTGGGGAGGGGGGGGCCAGAGGGAGGACGAGGAGAGGCACAACAACCCCCCACGTTTTTTTGCCACGACGGTTCCCCAAACAGAATGGCCGTGGGTATCCCCCAACCCCCCCATCCCCCCGGGGTTGGAGCACGGGACACTCAGTGGGGTTACATGGCAGTGGTATAATGTGCTGTAATTGATTTCTTTCAACATTGGATAAAGTTATGATCAATGCTAGAATGGCCGTGGGTATCGCTGCATACCGCATTCGTAGTGATAGCGGGCTGTATGTGGGGAATAAAGTGTATACACCTCAGTGTGGTTATAATGCGTTGTATTCGGGGTATGGTTATAATGCGTTGTATTCGGCGTATGGTTATAATGCGTTGTATTCGGGGTATGGTTATAATGCGTTGTATTCGGGTTATAAGGCATACGAGCTGCATTTGAGGTACAATTGGCTGTAATTGGGTTACATGGCGTATATTGTATTTGGATTATAGGGGGTGTGTATATACCGCATCCGAAGTTACAATGGGCTTTAATGGGGTGACATGGTGTATATAGTGTGTATACTGCACTCGTAGTTACGTTCTGTACGATAGGGTGTGTATAGGTGCTGCATTCGCCGTTACAATGTACTGTAATTGGGGTACATGGCGTATATAGTGTATATACTGCATTCACGGTTACGTGCTGCATGTGGAGTATAAGGTGTATTTATGCTGCATTCAGTGTTGTAATGTGCTGTAATTGGGTTACATGGCGGGTATAGTGTATATACCGCAGTCAGGGTTAAGTGCGGTATGTGGATTATAAGGTGTACATTTGCTGCACGCAGGGTTATAAGGTGTCGTAATTGGGGTACATGGCGTATATAGAGTATATACTGCATTCACGGTTACGTGCTGCATGTGGAGTATAAGGTGTATTTATGCTGCATTCAGTGTTGTAATGTGCTGTAATTGGGTTACATGGCGGGTATAGTGTATATACCGCAGTCAGGGTTAAGTGCGGTATGTGGATTATAAGGTGTACATTTGCTGCATGCAGGGTTATAAGGTGTCGTAATTGGGGTACATGGCGTATATAGAGTATATACTGCATTCATGGTTACGTGCTGCATGTGGAGTATAAGGTGTATTTATAGAGTGACCATTTGTCCCGGTTTTGCCGGCACAGTCCCGTTTTTTTCTGTGCTGTCCCGGTTGACAGTCCGTCCCGGAAATGTCCCGGGTTTTGCCCCTGGTGACTGGTACCGTGCGCGAGTCGGCGGCGGTGCGCGGAGGCGGCAGCATGAGGAGGATGCGGCGGCCGTATTTTTTGTTTTCCCCCAATAGCAGGATGCCGGGGGCGGGGCTTTAGAGTAGAAGCAGGGGATTGGTTGGAGGTCAGGATTTGCCGGGGGCGGGGCTTAGTATCAGGGACGGATGTAGTGTGTGTGTGTGTGTGTGTGTGTGTGTGTGTGTGTGTGTGTGTGTGTGTGTGTGTGTGTGTGTGTGTGTGTGTGTGTGTGTGTGTGTGTGTGTGTGTGTGTGTGTTCACCAGAAGGAAGGCTCACAGCTGGCAACTGAAACTGCCGGCAGACTGGAAAAAAGCCTCACTACTTCTGGCTCCCTACAGTGGCACTACAGGTAAGCACCATGTCGCCTGTGTGTGTGTGTGTGTCTGCCCCCTTCCCAGTCTGTGTGTGTGTGTCTGCCCCCCTCCCAGTCTGTGTGTGACTGCCCCCCTCCCAGTCTGTGTGTGTGACTGCCCCCCTCTCAGTCTGTGTGTGTGACTTCCCCCCCTCCCAGTGTGTGTGACTGCCCCCCTCCCAGTCTGTGTGTGTGACTTCCCCCCCTCCCAGTGTGTGTGACTGCCTCCCCTCCCAGTCTGTGTGTGTGACTGCCCCCCTCCCAGTCTGTGTGTGTGACTGCCCGCCTCCCAGTCTGTGTGTGTGTGACTGCTCCCCTTTCCAGTCTGTGCAAGTGTGACTGCCCGCCTCCCAGTCTGTGTGTGTGACTGCCCCCCCTCCCAGTTTGTGTGTGTATGACTGCCTGCCTCCCAGTCTGTGTGTGTGACTGCCCCCCTCCCAGTCTGTGTGTGTGACTGCCCCCCTCCCAGTCTGTGTGTGTGACTGCCCCCCCTCCCAGTGTATGTGTGACTGCCCCCCTCCCAGTCTGTGTGTGTGACTGCCCGCCTCCCAGTCTGTGTGTGTGTGACTGCTCCCCTTTCCAGTCTGTGCAAGTGTGACTGCCCGCCTCCCAGTCTGTGTGTGTGACTGCCCCCCCTCCCAGTTTGTGTGTGTATGACTGCCTGCCTCCCAGTCTGTGTGTGTGACTGCCTCCCCTCCCAGTTTGTGTGTGTATGACTGCCCCCCTCCCAGTCTGTGTGTGTATGACTTGCCCTCCACCTCCCAGTGTGTGTGACTGCCCCCCTCCCAGTGTGTGTGTGACTGCCCCCCCTCCCAGTGTGTGTGTGACTGCCCCCCTCCCAGTGTGTGTGTGACTGCCCCCCCGTCCCAGTGTGTGTGACTGCCCCCCTCCCAGTGTGTGTGTGACTGCCCCCCCTCCCAGTGTGTGTGACTGCCTCCCCTCCCAGTGTGTGTGTGACTGCCCCCCCACCCAGTGTGGGTGTGTGACTGCCCCCCACCCAGTGTGGGTGTGTGACTGCCCCCCTCGCAGTGTGTGTGTGACTGCCCCCCGCACCCAGTGTGGGTGTGTGACTGCCCCCCACCCAGTGTGGGTGTGTGACTGCCCCCCTCGCAGTGTGTGTGTGACTGCCCCCACACCCAGTGTGTGTGTGTGTGTGTGTGTGACTGCCCCCTCCCAGTCTGTGTGTGTGTGACTGCCCCTCCCTCCCAGTGTGTGTGTGACTGCCCCCCTCCCAGTGTGTGTGTGACTACCCCCCTCCCAGTCTGTGTGTGTGTGTGACTGCCCCCCCTCCCAGTCTATGTGTGTGTGACTGCCCCCCCTCCCAGTCTGTGCGTGTGTGACTGCCCTCCCTCCCAGTGTATGTTTGACTGCCCCGCTCCCAGTCTGTGTGTATGTGTGACTGCCCCTCCCTCCCAGTGTATGTGTGACTGCCCCCCCTCCCAGTCTGTGTGTGTGTGACTGCCCTCCCCCTCCCAGTCTGTGTGTGTGTGACTGCCCCTCTCCCAGTCTGTGTGTGTGTGACTGCCCCCCTTCCAGTGTATGTTTGACTGCCCCCCTCCCAGTCTGTGTGTATGTGTGACTGCCCCCTCCCAGTCTGTGTGTCTGTGTGTGTGTCTGTCTGCCCCCTGCCACTGTGTGATGCCCCTCTCCCAGTGTGTGTAAGTGCCCCCTCCAAGTCTGTGTGTGTGTGTGTCTGCCCCCCTCCCATTCTGTGTGTGTGTGTCTGCCCCCCTCCCATTCTGTGTTTGTGTGTGACTGCCCCCCCCAGTGTGTGTGTGACTGCCCCCTCCCAGTGTCTGTGTGTATCAGTGATAGAATGTATACAGACACCAACCCACTCACCCACTCACCCACGTGTCAGTCAGTCACCCACGTGTCAGTCAGTCACCCACCCATATGTCAGGCAGTCAGTCACCCACCCAACCACGTGTCAGGCAGTCTAACATGTCAGTCAGTCACCCACCCACGTGTCAGTCAGTCACCCACCCACGTGTCAGGCAGTCAGTCACCCACCCACGTGTCAGGCAGTCAACCCAAGTGTCAGGCAGTCACCCACCCAAGTGTCAGGCAGTCTCCCACCCACCCCCCCAAGTTTCAGGCAGTCAAAAGTGTCAGGCAGTCTCCCTCCCACCCACCCAAGTGTCAGGCAGTCAGTCACCCACCCACGTGTCAGGCAGTCAGTCACCCACCCACGTGTCAGGCAGTCAACCCAAGTGTCAGGCAGTCTACCACCCACCCCCCAAGTTTCAGGCAGTCTCCCACCCACCCAAGTGTCAGGCAGTCTCCCACCCACCCACCCAAGTGTCAGGCAGTCTCCCACCCACCCACCCAAGTGTCAGGCAGTCACCCACCCACCCAAGTGTCAGGCAGTCTACCACCCACCCACCCAAGTGTCAGGCAGTCTATCCCACCCACCCACCCACCCACCCAAGTGTCAGGCAGTCTATCCCACCCACCCACCCACCCAAGTGTCAGGCAGTCTCCCACCCACCCACCCACCCACCCAAGTGTCAGGCAGTCAAACCCAAGTGTCAGGCAGTCTCCCACCCACCCACCCAAGTGTCAGGCAGTCAAAGTGTCAGGCAGTCAACCCAAGTGTCAGACAGTCTCCCACCCACCCAAGTGTCAGGCAGACTCCCATAAAAGTGTCAGGCAGTCTCCCATAACCCAGCCACCCGTCAGGCAGTCTCCCATACCCTAGAGCAGGCCTGCACAACTCCAGTCCTCGAGGGTCGCAAACAGGCCAGGTTTTCAGGATATCCCTAAATCAGCACAGCTGGCTCAATTAGTGGCTCAGTCGTACTGAGCCACTAATTGAGCCAGCTGTGCTGAAGTAGGGATATCCTAAAAACCTGGCCTGTGTGCGGCCCTCGAGGACTGGAGTTGTGCAGGCCTGCCCTAGAGAAAGTGCAGCGCACCATGATCCAGAGAAGAGGCAGGTCTGGCAAAAATCTATCTTTATTAGAAAGTCATAAAAACAAGGGATGCAACCCCACCCCACTCTGCCACATAACCAGGATGCTGACGCCCACCTGATGACGTCAGAGCTACCATATGGCGCCCCCTAGTGACATCAGACGTCTAGGTCTAAATCCCTGGCAATACAGCATAGAGCTGTCTTGGAGGACTGCAGCCACAGCCACACCTCTCCCCAGACTGAACACTCCCCCATGTGTGGCTGTGGCTGCAGTCCTCCAAGGCAGCTCTATGCTGTATTGCCAGGGATTTAGACCTAGACGTCTGACGTCACTAGGGGGCGCCATATGGTAGCTCTGACGTCATCAGGTGGGCGTCAGCATCCTGGTTATGTGGCAGAGCCGGGAGGGGTGAGTATCAGGGGGGTGGTATATATTGTGACTGTTTCTTGTGTTTGGTAGCCTTCACCTTGAGAAAGGCAGTATTTGACTGCCGAAACGTTGGACTTTATGGCATATTAAACCTCCTTTGAGTAAGACCGTGTGCCTGCTTCTTCTTCTTTGTCCGGCTACAGGAAGGGTCAGGAGACAGGGAGGACAGAGGCAGGAGAACCCCATCTGGCTCCGGCCTTGCCTGTCCCTACGAATACAAACATACAACCCCTCACTGAATAACATAGCCCTAACCCCATGTAATAATCCTGGGTGTAAACAAAATAATGGTTTTATGAATATTGTAATGGTTTAATAGGGACCTAGGAGGTGGCCAGTGGGGCTGTTATGTGTATTTGTGTTTATTGTGGGTAGCGGGGGTGGGTGAACGGGGTATTGGCCCCAAGGATGGGTGTTTAGGCCTACCGGGTGGGGGGGGTAGTGGGAGGGGTTAACCCCTTCATTACCTTAGCGGTATTAACCGCTAAGTTAAAGAAGAGGTTAAGTCATCCCCCAACCCCCTGGCAAGGCCTAAACACCCAGCCAGGGCCAAATACCACCTTCTCCCACCCCCGCTACCCACAATAAGCCTGGCACGGGTGTATAATCCCTTCATTGCCTTGGCGGTAATGAAGTTGCCTGTAAATGCATTTTTTATGCATGGGATTCATGCCGGGGGTCTCTGATGCTGATATTAATGGATATCAGCTCCGGGATACATGCATTTTATTTTCATCGCAGCTTCACCCCACCTTCTTGCCTACTTTTGTGGCGGGACAATTTGGAGAAGAAACAGCAATTTTAAAGTGGCGATCAGCCGCAATAAGCTGATCAGGGCTTATAGAATTGAGCGTGTTTGAAAAACTGGCGATCAGTGCCGAAAAGTGGCTTATCACCGCGCATCTGCAGATTTTATTTATTTATTTATTTTCCGGCAAAAAAAAAAAACGGTTATTTTTGCTCTAATCGCCAGCTTCTCTGGGCTTACTGAATCGCTGTAGGCGATTACTGCATGAGGGCCTTAGGGAGGATTTGTTCCTGTAAAGTACACCTAGTTTGGCATAGGATTTGGATGTCGGTATCAATGTGCAACCCAAATGTTAAATGGGAGTTGAACTATATGCCCAGTTATTTCAAACAAGTAACAGGGGCTAGGATGGTTTTAGAGCTGGTTTTTACTCTGTCATTGGTAGCTTTAGCAATTTAGCTCTGGTCCCAAATACCATTGTTACAGTCTTGTCAGTGTTTAAAATCAGTTTGTTTTGGGAAATCCAGTTTCAAGTCTCAAAAAATCAGATTGAAGTACGTGTTCAAGGTCAGAGAGGCGAGGGCTGCGTGCATATAGGATAAGATCTAAGGCCTCTCACAATAACCCGTTAGGAATATAAATTCCTCATCTATCCGACATACGTATAAAATATACTCTACCTAGACCCCTAATACAGAGTTACCCACCTTATACGGGAGCAGCTGCCAGACGAGTATAGTAAATGTATCTTATTTCTTTTACCACTGGAGGGCAGCGTGGAGTTACACGGAGTGGCGCCCGTAAGGACGACGTGCCAGTTAGGCGGAAGGAGACGCGCACACACTGTTATGTGAAACGGATATATTTGGGGAGGGATTTAGGAGTCTGAGTGAGAAAATTGATATTTTGTCACAATGGAAAAATGGAAAAATTAACCATATGCACAGATTTTATCCCACTTTTGGAAATTAAGGATGTTGCCTAAAAGTTTGAGAATGCATAAAGTGCCACCCCTGGGCTTTAATGAAGCAGCATTTGTGGGATAAAGGGATCAGCATTCTGTATAAAGGTATTTTGGGCTCGATATAAATAATTGAAGCCAAAAACTAATATTAAGGGGCCTATGCAGAGAGCAGCGCGAACGGAAATTTCGGCGTTTTTTAGCGCTATATGGCTATAATAAGGTTGAAAATGGCGAGTTGAGTAAAAAGCGGCATTTTTTTATTTTTTTTTAGTAGAACTCGCCGCACGGCTGGCGAGAACCAAAATCTCGCCAGTTTTGAAAAGGGCCGTATGCAGAAAGGTACGATCGCCATCTAGGGGCTGTTCGCGCCATTAAAATGGAGAGAAATTCTACAATTAGCTCCGCCAACAAAAGTTGGCAGGAAACTGGAGCTCACCGGCGAGAGTGAAAAGAAAAAAAAAAACGCGCTTTTTTTCAAACATGTTTCACCAGCGCGCATCTCGCCGGTTGAAACTCTCCATAATCAAGCATGATTTTAAATGCAGTTTTTTGACCTTTCTGCATATGGAGATAAAATCACGCCATTACAGGTACAATTTATTACCAATTCCAATTATTTCCAGCGCTGCTCTCTGCATAGGCCCCTAAGTAAATTGAGAATGGAAAAATATTCAGCACAAACGTACAGAATGTGATGTTCTGAGAGATCTTACAGATGTTATCAAATCCCACAATGAATGTATAGAAAATGTCTGTATAGAACGAGTCAAACAAGAATATGCCAATAAAACGTTTAATTGGGAGATACAGGGGCCACAATTCAGGTCAGTTAGCTGGAAGAAGGGAAGCCGGTCAGCCGGTAGAGCCGGTCAGCCGGTCAGCCAGAAGAGCAGGTCAGCCAATAGAGCAGATCAGCCGGTAGAGCAGGTCAGCCGGTCAGCTCTGAGATCAGCATTACTTATATCCCCTAAACGTTGTCCCCTGCATGTAATGCGCAGAACAGCCTACACTGCATATACTGTACATGAGATACTTAACCTTTTCTTTTCGCTCGACTCTAATCTGAATGATTTGCTAATTGGTTTGTAATTAGAGAGATATTTGTAGCAGAATCCCATGTATGTTCTTTTTACCTTTTTAGATACCGTTTTGTGTTATAAAAGATATAACAGATCAGAGGGGCTTCCTGTTTGCACTCGTGTTTTGGCAGAAGTGTATATGTGACCCTATAAATCTCCCTCACACCCGGCTTGGCAGTGTGACACTAGTGCAGCGACCTGGGGAAGAATCACTGAGCTGTTAGCAATAGATACAACGGATAGAAAAGACACTACACATAGGTTGGATTAAAGAGAGTATTTTATTGAAATAATTAATCTCTTTGCTGGTAGGGGCCTGCAGCACATTGCAGAGCGATATAGTAACACGCAGAGCAATGCACTGCAGGCCCCTCCGGCAGCAAAGGAGTGAAGACCAATGCAGGGTGTATAAAGATCTCACTGATAATTCATGCACAAAGGGCAGTTTGTTGCTGTGATCCAGAGGAAGGCGAAACATAACCCCTGCTGTGCAATGGGGGAAAAAAATTCCTTCCTGACCCCATTAAATGGCGATCGGATGGTCCCTGGATCACTGCGCAGTGAGATCAGATGGAACAGCACAGATCAGCGTTGTTATACACAAGGGCACACTCAGTATATAGAGATGCGGGTGATGGGGCCCTTGTGCCCCTGTGTATAACTCACCTGCTCCCCCATTCCCCTGCATATCTATCCCATTCACCCCTTTTCCTCCCGCATACCTCGCAGGGCCGGCCGGCCATTAGGCGGTCGCCTAGCGCGCAAAGGTCCTAGGGGCGCATTAATAATCATTATTATTTTTTCCTCTTATTATTTCTAATTTATTTATCTTTTTTTTAAAATTATTATTCTTTTTTTTATCCAGTATTTTGGCGCCCTTTTATTTTTATTTTGCGTCGCGCTGGGGTGCGGTCGCACCCCCTGCAGCCCCGATAGCTACGCCACTGTTTATTTTATTATTTTATTTATCTTATTATTTTTTATACAACTGGGGCACAAATTTTAAGTTTCGCCTCGGGCGCATGAAACCCGTGCTCCGGCCCTGCTCCTTGTTCTCTCTCACCCTCTCACGCCCAATATCCCAATCTCCCTATAGTACCTGCCCCTCCCGCAGCCTTCCTGATCTTATCTGCCTCTCCTGCGGTCAAACCAACTTCTCAGGGCCCCTAGAATACCCCTGGATCTACGCCCTGGCTCCTCTGCTACCTGCTCCCGGGGTCTGCTGCTCCGCCTAAAAAAGGTGAAGCAGCAGATCTGTCCGCACCTCTCGTATTCTGCTACCTGCTCCCGGGGTCTTCTCCTCCGCCTAAAAAAGGTGAAGCAGCAGATCCGTCCACACCTCTCGTATTCTCCTAGGCCATCGTCCACCACGTCGCCAGACTTGACATCCGCTTCGTCGTCTGCCTCATCGGCCGCCTTGTAGCCCACCTCTTCGCACCACTTGACGCCCGCTTTATCGTATGCCTCGTCGTCCGCCTCCTAGCCCGCCTCGTCGTCTGGTGGCACAAAGGGCACCACCTTCGTGCGTGTCCTGATCTGCAGGAGACATGAAGTGTTTGTAACCAGGGACAGTGATACTCTGTATCGCAAGAGCTCCTGTGCCACTTATACCCCCTCCCCAATACCACGTTATACCGCCCTCCACAGGGCAAATACCCGTTATACCCACCTCCCCAGGCTTAGTACCCAGTTATACAACCCTCCCAAGGCCCAGTACCCTGCTATACGCTCCTCCCCAGGCCCAGTACCCGTTATACCCACCTCACCAGGCCCAGAACCCGTTATACCCACCTCACCAGGCCCAGTACCCATTATATACCCCTCCCCAGAAGGTCATGTTTCTATTTATCAAAAATACATTGAGTTACCTCTGGTTTTCAAGCATGTCCTGGGGGAGTTATCACAGAGACACAGAAACGTCGCTGAGTTTGGTGAGTAACTCCCTTAAACTCTCAGCAGTTGAATTCCCCATTAGGCGCTTAATGCGTTAAAAACAAGCGTTGCTATTTCTCTGCATGAAGTTGCAGGTAATTGGAAGAGTTACACAGTGACGGCTATTTCATCACTCACCTTCTTCCATCGAATCGGTCTTAGCGGTAGTGATCTCAGTATTATTTCCTCCTTCACATCGGATATCCATATCCATTCTTCGCCTCTGATCTGTATGCAAGACAATGCTTTAAGACAGGGTTGCGCAACCTTTTTCCCCTGCTCCCCCCTCCACCCTCCCCACCTTGTCTCCGACGTTCTGATGTAACGACGTCATGTGATATCACGTTGCTATGGCAATGCCACATCATGTGATGCCACGTTGCTGTCTCCAGAAGCCGCCGGAGCCAAGGAAAGGGAACTTACAGAGGCCTTGCGCGCGATTTCCGGCATTTAATTTAAATGCTGTGGGGAAGAGCGAGGGGCCACTATAAGCGCCGAGCCCCTCCCTAAGAAAATGTCGCACCCCTCGATTTGCGCACCCCTGCTTTAAGAGATATTCTAGGACCCTCCAACTCCTCCATCGGACCCTTCCTCATATTGACTGACCTTGCAGTGCTCTGCACTGACTTGCACTGACCTGCTATGGTGCCTCTCAAAATACCATGCTAACTCATTCTGAACATACATGTGTCATTTCTACATGTTACTCATCTTGTATGGGCCACAGACAGCTTTCCCGGGGTCCAGGACTAGTTGCCACCGGGGACACTCACCCATGGGTCGGCGACCTTGCGAGAACCCACCCCCCCAACCTGTTTTCTCTTGCATTGCCATAGACAACAACATTTCGGCCTGCTGGCCTTTCTCAGGTAAAGTGGCTAAACCCACTAAAGCCAGTAAAGAAAGGCCAGCAGCCGAAACATTGTAGTCTGTGGCACAATAAATTATCTTTTTTTATTCAAATCCGTGTGCCCTTTTCCATCAATCATATTGTATACATTGGACGAAATGCCGGTCTTCCCTGAGACTAAGGGGCACCGGTAAAAGTATCACTAATTGTTTTTTTTGGTGTGCAAAATCCCCATCATTTTTGCGTTCTCTTGCTCTGCCCCAATCTGACACACCACCTTGCTCTCTCACCCCCCTCTTACACTCCCGCGTCACCCTTTCCTTCCCCAAAGGTTGTCCTTTAATCAGATCTTACCCAAATTGTCTCCATCTCCCTTGGAAATGTTCTGTCTTTAAACTGTGCGGCTCCTCTTGATCCGAACTTACTTAGCTGACCCCTTTAGGTTTCGGCTCCGAGGGTCTAAAAAATAAGCGACTCCGAAAAGATGTGAAATATGCGCACGGGTCCTAATGGGGCACTGAGGGGGAGACTTAAATACTAGTAAATATAATCTACTGTGCTAACAAATATAATCTATTAACTAACAAATATAACTTATTAAACTAAGAAATATAATTTATTAAACTAACAAATATAACTTATTAAACTAAGAAATATAACTTATTAAACTAAGAAATATAATTTATTAAACTAAGAAATATATCTTATTAAACTAAGAAATATAATTTATTAAACTAAGAAATATAACTTATTAAACTAAGAAATATAATTTATTAAACTACTGTAAGAAATATAACTTATTAAACTAAGAAATATAATTTATTAAACTAAGAAATATGACTTATTAAACTAAGAAATATAACTTATTAAACTTACAAATTTAATCTATTTAACTAAATAAATATCTATTAAACTAAATAAATATCTATTCAACTAAATAAATATAATCTACTTCAAAACAATACAATAAAAAGCTGGAGAAATGATACGTTAACCAAGCCACAGACGTGATGCCAATGAGCGTTGAACTCCTTGCAGATCCACCGTCAGCTGGTTGTGGCAGAAAATGGTGACATGCAGTAGAACAGAGTGGTTGAGCTGTAACCACGGCAGTCAGGTCAGAAATCAACACAATATTTTTTGAAATTTAGAATGAGAATGTTCAGTATGTCACATTCTGGGCTCAGACTCTGAGCCCTGTCACATGTTAGCAGCTTGTGATAATAGAAAGTATCCATATACTGGGATGTGATAAGAGACATTATAGTCATTTTATACTGGGTCCCATAACCTGCTTTATATGAAGTATCATTTTACACTAATTAGTAGAGATGTTACATTTTGAAAAAATAGAGCTTCTGGCGACAATGTTCATTTTCTCTACAAATGATAAATGAAAAAGTTGGATAAAACGTTATATGTGTGTGTGCGCGCGCAAAGTATTGCCAAAGTGTGGGACAATGATTACACGAATACTAGGGGGTACGGTATAATGGTTATACAGTACATTACATTTGTTTCTCTCTCTGTCTCTCTCTCTTCTCTCCTCTCTCTTTGTGTCTCTCTCTGTCTCTCTCTCATTCTCTGTCTCTCTCATTCTCTGTCTGTCTCTCTCTCTCTCTGTGTCTCTCTCTCATTCTCTGTCTCTCTCATTCTCTGTCTCTCTCTCTCTGTGTCTCTCTCATTCTCTGTCTCTCTCATTCTCTGTCTCTCTCTCATTCTCTGTCTCTCTCTCATTCTCTGTCTCTCTCTCTCATCCCTGTATGATAGGTATGTTCCAACTCTATTTTTTGCTCTTCTTTTCCGTTTGAGAGGAGGGAGTCCCTCACCTCTTCAGCCACACACCAGGAACGCTGGATTGCTTTCAGACGTTCGGAGAGGCGGATACAGTCGTGGATTGCAGGCACTGATTTATCTGGTAAGTACCGCAAACATGCTTGAACAAGGACCGTAGACATTTTATTTGATGGTTTAGATTATCATTGTCTGTGGTTGTTAGTTATTGGTATTAGAGTTTTTTGATGTTGTTACGAATCAAATACATTTTGAAGTAGTAATCCCCTCCGAACTGGGCATTCCTGGCCAATAATGCCCTGGCTGTAAGAGTTGAAGGGCCCAAGCAAAGCCCCCACCTCTATACACACTAACACTGCAGGGGCATCAGAGTGTCTCGTTGTCATGGCAACGGGGGGTGTCACGTGATGTCATTTGTTTAATAAATTCTTTTTCAAGGTGTCCCGGTTTTTCATTTTCGAAATCTGGTCACCCTATGTATTTATGCTGCATTCAGTGTTGTAATGTGCTGTAATTGGGTTACATGGCGTACATAGTGTATATACCGCATTCAGGGTAAGTGCTGTATGTGGATTATAAAGTGTATATATGCTGCATTCAGGGTTATAAGGTCGTTTATAGAGTATATACTGCATTCACGGTTACGTGCGGCATGTGGAGTATAAGGTGTATATATGCTGCATTCAGTGTTATAATGTGCTTTAAGTGGGTTACATGGCGGGTATAGTGGATATTCTGCATTCAAGGTTACGCGCCGTATTGGATTATAACGGGTATATATGCTACAGTCAGTGTTATAATGTGCGGTATTTGGGTTACAGGGGTGTATACGGTACCGCAGTGGTGGTGGCGTGCTGTATTTGGATTATATGGTATACACTGCAATCATGGTTACGTGCTGGGTTCTGAATATAATGTTTATAGACCACATGCGCGGTTACATGACGGGTTTGGATTATATGGCGTATATGCTGCATGCTTGGCTTCGGGCCATTGCGTGGAGCATAGGGGTGTGTATATACTGCCTTTGGGGGTCATGTGCTGTATTGGTCCAGCGTTACATGCTACATTTAAGACGACGTGGGGTATACGGTGCGTTATGCTGCAGGCTGAGGTATAACGCGTGTAGGGGTTAATTTCACTTCCTGTTCAGCGCAGGCCCTGGTAGGGTATGGGTAATCCCTCTTCCTGTTCAGCACTTGGCTCCCTCTATCGTATGGGTAATCCCATTTCCTGTTTAATATACGGCCCTGCGGTTGTATGGGTAATCCCATTTCCTGTTTAATATACGGCCCTGCGGTTGTATGGGTAATCCCAGTTCCTGTTTAACACACGGCCCTGCTATTGTATGGGTAACCCCCCACTTCCTGTTCAGCACATGGCCCTGCTATGGACGGGTAACCCCCCACTCCCTGTTCAGCACAGGGCTGCATGCCCCTGGTTTGGCGTGGGTAATCCCACTTCCTGTTCAGCGCATGGCCAGGGATGGTGCGGGTAATCCCACTCCCTGACTGGGCACGATCAGGAAAATATGCTGGTATAGCAAATATGCATGCGGGAAGGGGGTAAAGGGGCGGTTGCAAATAGCAGGCCTAACGCCCCTTCTTCGGTTAGCAGGAGGTCCCATGTATCGATGATAACATATCAATTCATGTTTCTTTCAGTCAGTTTCGGTACCTTGTGCGAGTAGCAATTCAGTTTTCATCCGGATCGGATCCGCCTCCGTCGACCCTCGATACTTCCCATACTCACAGAAAAACCCAGTAGACGGAACACATAGTTTAATCACGCAAATTGAAATCACACTCCCGCGACACTTAGCGCATCAATCAGAATGTACTTCGTAGACAAAATCATACAACTGCAGGCTGACGCGCGAAGCAAGGAAGAAGGCTGGTTCCAGAGGCAGCTGTTGATGCTCATGCACCGGCAGAGTCACCAGCAGTAGTGACACCAGCGATAAGCGCAGCGCCAGTTCTAGCAACGCTAATCGCATCAGCAGCGGCGATAGCTCCAGCTATAGCGACAGTCGTAGCGCCAGCATTGGGGGCGGCGCCAGCGGTAGCGACACCTGTAGTTCCAGCAGCGGCAGTAGCCGCGGTTCCCCCGCAGGCGGTTAACAACACACCTCTAGGGGCCGGTGGGCAGGCCGGGCTAGTGGACTCACCATCCTCCATGCTCCCCCTCCCTCAGGCGGCACCCGCCTCAGAGGAGCTAGCCAAGGATAAGAGGATGCCCAATGCGGCATATAAGGTCTCTTATACATCCAGACCTAGCTCAGTGGGCTTGCACTTGCTGAAAGAGGTGAAGGACAAGATATGGGCCGGGGAGTACGTAGATATATTATCTCTGCTACAAGGCTACAGGGAGGCGTTGGCCGCGTCCTCAAAGACGGGGGAAGCGAAGAAGGTGGATGTGGAAAAGAGGCTTTTCCCACACACCTTTCGCAATTGGTCTAAGGCATTTGTTATCCTGGCTGGAGTAATTGGGGAGAAGGATCCCCAGGCGTGCGCCTCGCTCTTTACGTATCACGACATGATCGAGGAAGCACACCACACGTACGGGGGAACGGGTTGGTGGACATATGACCAGTGCTTTAGGCAATCAATAAAGGCCCAAGAGGTGGTGATACCATGGAACGTCAAGGACGTCAACCTTTATTTGCAGTTTGTGTCTGGGGGCGGGGCAGATTCCTTTCGAGGGTGCGGCACCGGAGGTAGGGGGACATGGCGGAATAACGTACCAGGGACTAGCCAGTCGCTGCACACCAACTCGGGCGTCTGTTGGCCGTTTAACCAGTCCAACTGCACGTACGACAACTGCCGTTTCCAACACATCTGCTCCATTTGCGGCGGCCGCCACGCCCAGGCAAAGTGTTTTAAGAAGGGCGGTCGCAGGGGGAGGAGCGCAGGGCGGAAATTTGGACGCGAGGGCAGCGACACCAATAATCGTCGCCAATTTGGCACCGTGGCTAGCAAGGTATCCCAATAGGGAAGCAGCCCAGCTACTCTTAGCTGGGTTGAAGGGGGGTTTAGGATCCCGTTTGAATATCAAGCGGGATCTGAGTTTAGTCGGAACTTGAAATCGGTCAGGACACACGGTGACGTAGCTAGGGAAAAGGTCTGGAAGGAAGTCCAATTGGGAAGGATGGCTGGCCCCTTCGAGTCCCCTCCCTTGCCTAATCTCAGGATTTCCCCATTGGGAGTGGTCCCCAAAAAAAGAGGCTGGGGAGTATAGGTTGATACAACACCTATCCTACCCCGAGGGGTCGTCGGTAAACGACGGCATTGACAGGGAGTTGTGTTCGGTGTCTTACGCGAACTTCGATCAAGCCGCAGCACTGGTGGAAAGGATGGGAGAAGGGGCTCTAATGTCAAAAGCTGACATCAAATCGGCCTTCAGACACTTGCCAGTCCACCCCGAGTGCTTTCATTTGCTAGGCTGCATGCTCGAAGGTCAGTACTACATAGACTTATGCTTACCAATGGGAGGGGCGCTTTCTTGTTTTTATTTCGAGACATTTAGCACCTTCCTAGAATGGGTGGCCCGGAAGAGGGTGCAGGCAGCGGGGGTCATGCACTACTTGGACGACTTCCTTTTTGTTGGCCCCAGGGGTTCGGACTTATGCGCTAGGTGGCTGTTTGAATTTTCAGCCCTGGCGCGTGAGTTTGGATGTTCCTTTGGCCGACGAGAAGACGGTGCGGCCAACAACCACTCTTACCTTTTTGGGCATAGAAATCGACTCTGAGGCGATGGAGTACAGGCTCCCTCCGGAGAAGCTGGTCGCCCTAAGCAGGCTTCTCCGCGAATTCATAGCTCTCAAGAAAACATCATTGAGGCACTTCCAGGCGCTGCTAGGCCACTTAGTATTCGCAGCGCGCGTAATGCCGGCTGGGAGGGTTTTCGCCAGGCGCCTCTCCGCAGCAACGGTCGGGGTGAGACGACCCAACCACTTCATCCGCATCACCGCCGAAATCCGAAAGGACTTGACGGTGTGGCTGCGTTTTTTAAAGGATTATAACGGCAGAACCTTGTGGCGAGGTCCCCCATCCAACAACACAGAATTGCAGTTGTTTACAGACGCCTCAGGGTCAGTCGGTTTTGGGGCCTACTTCGGTGGGGCATGGTGCGCGGAGCGGTGGCCTCCCCACTGGCGGGGGACGCCGCTCATTAAGAACTTGGCGTTCTTGGAACTATTTCCCTTGCTCGTCGCAGTGCGCCTGTGGGGTCACTTATTCGCGAATAAGCAAGTAATTTTTTGGACAGACAACATGGGTGTAGTGGAAGCCGTGAACAATTTCGGCTCACGCTCCCCGCCGGTGCTGTCCCTTCTGCGCTGTTTCGTACTGGCATGCTTGCAATTGAACATAGCGTTCAAGGCTCGACATGTCCCGGGGGTGGTGAATAACATTGCTGATGCCTTATCCCGGTTACAGATGGCGCTGTTTCGGAGACTGGCCCCCGAGGCGGACCTAATCGGCAGTCCATGCCCTGCAGACCTTTGGGTGCTGGCGACGACCCAGTGACCTCGTTGGTACGATCATCGCTGGCTCCGGGTACGTGGCGGGCCTATTCGGCAGCGTGGCGCGATTATCAAAGTCTGGCAGGGGAATTGGGTCTCGACGTATTGGGAGTCGGGACCTTGCTATCATTTGTCCTAAACTTAAGGGCAAGGGTTTTAGCGGGAGGATCCATAGGGAAAAAAGTGACAGGGGTCTCCTTCTTTTTGCAGCTAGAGGGCAAGGGGGACCCAACGAAGGCATTTATCATCAAAAGGGTCCCAGCTGGGTTAACAAAGGGGACGGCGACAAATGACAGCAGAAGGCCAGTGACACCAGCGATATTAGAAGGTTTAATGCAGGCCACAGACAGAGTGTGCCTATCGGGGTTCGAGGCGAAACTTTTCCGGCTGACGTTTGCATTGGCCTTCTTCGCAGCACTGCGAGCCGGGGAGCTGGTGTGCGCGTCGCGCAAAGGCGAGGGAGGGATGCAGTTTGAGGACATAGTCTTAGGGGAAGGGTGGGTCAAACTACACGTGAAAAGGTCAGGGAGGGGAGCGGGGATATCTTTGCTAGGGCTACCAGGGACCAAATTTTGCCCAGTGAGCACGCTCAGGGAATACTTGACATGCAGGCCAGACGGTCAGGGCCCCCTGCTCCTTCACGCGGACGGGGTACCGTTATCTAGATTCCAGTACCTGCGGGTTTTCCGCATGTGCCTAAGACACCAGGGCCTCGAAGAGGCACAATACGGGACACATTCGTTCCGGATTGGGGCGGCAACGGAGGCATCACGCGCGGGGCTGTCAGTAGCTGCGATACAAAAGATAGGGCGATGGAAGTCTAACAGATACCGGTCCTATATCAAGCCCGCATTATCTGGGATTTAGCGTGCTTGGATAAACCCCCTCATCCTCTTTATACCTTCACAGACGCCGCACCCACTTGGATAATCGGAGACTCGCTTATACACTGGGCAGAGAAGCGGGCTGTCAAACGCCCATGCGGGGCTAACCTCTGGTTGCAAACGGAGGAGGCAAATGTGGTATGGGGGGGAGGTTGGGGGCTGCGGTGGGCTCAGTTGCTCCCGCGGCTAATGGTGATGGGCAGGGATAGGAGGGCGCCGCAGATCTTGCTCCTCCACGTCGGGGGCAACGACCTGGCCGCTCGACGCTACTTCAAGCTGGTTAATTCAATAAAACACGACCTGGCCCTCATACTCACCAGTTGGCCAGAAGTACAGATCGTTTGGTCGGACATATTGTGCAGGAGAGTGTGGAGGGGCCATCGACCGAGCGCGGGTCAAACTGAACAAGATGGTGGGGAAGTTTGTGATGCAGTGTGGGGGATGGCAGATCACCCATCACGAGTTTGACTACAAGTCAACCGGCCTGTTCCGGGCCGACGGCACACACTTATCAGAGATAGGGGCGGACTTGTTCAATAACGATTTGCAGGAGGGGCTGGAGAGGGTCCTTGCGGGGTTGGCGGCACGGTCTAATTTAAGGAGGTTTAAATAGAGCCGTGAGTGGCGGCAGTTCGGGGGTAAGTGCTTATCCTTGCCAGATGGGCTCGGGGCGGGCGTCGCCCGGGGGTAGGAGCGATTGGGCGGGGTCAAGCTAACGTGACACCCGGGAACCCACTCGCGACAACGGCCGGCTCTTTAGGGGTCGGCCGGGTACGGGGGCAGCAGGCCAAGGCCTGGCTGACCCTCTGACCCCACTCTGGCTTGGACTAGCGCTTACTCCAGTATTATGATTGTTAATAAACAAAGCCGCGGCCTTTTATACCTCCAAACTGAGTCTGTCATTACTTGTCTGTTATATGTGGGTACCATTTCCAAGTGGGAGGGGGTCCCTCGGAGCCTCCCTGGTCAAGCAATCCCTCCAGCCAATTAGCCGAGGGAAGCCCCCCTCCCCCCTCACCTCGCTGGGATCTCTGGGCCGCCGTCGCGGCCCCCCCTGGGGGGGGGGGGGACAGGCCTAGGGCAGTACAAAAGAGGCAGCCGGGAGCTGAATCTTCCATTCTGCTTCCGGTCTGCTGCGAAGTTCCCACCCACCCACCCCATTAGCAAGACAGTCGGGGGCAGGCGCTTGCCCCCGGCCACTCCGTGGAGTATTTACAATTCCCTTGGTGATAAGCTGTCTGCACTACCTGTAAGCTGTAACATGTACCATCATATTTTACAGGGCAGTGTCCGAAGACCTCCCGAGAAACAAAGGACTGAAGTTCCTTCAGGAGGCTCCAGTTGGTCATTTTGCCACCGTCGCGGCGGCAGTTCGGGGGTAAGTGCTTGTCCTTGCCAGATGGGCTCGGGGCGGGCGTCGCCCGGGGGTAGGAGCGATTGGGCGGGGTCAAGCTAACGTGACACCCGGGAACCCACTCGCGACAACGGCCGGCTCTTTAGGGGTCGGCCGGGTACGGGGGCAGAAGGCCAAGGCCTGGCTGACCCCCTGACCCCACTCTGGCTTGGACTAGCGCTTACTCCAGTATTATGATTGTTAATAAACAAAGCCGCGGCCTTTTATACCTCCAAACTGAGTCTGTCATTACTCGTCTGTTATATGTGGGTACCGGTTCCAAGTGGGAGGGGGAGGGGGTCCCTCGCAGCCTCCCTGGTCATGCAGGAGACAGAAAGGTAGATAGAGACACAGACAGAGAGCTACCAGAGAAGGTGTTACATGGGTGAGTGCTGAGTTATTACTGTGACTCTCTGATGCTAACATGACATTAGGTTCTGGGCTCTGCGTCCCACACATGATGAACACCATGACTGTATAAAACTGAGGGGTACATATATGTATATATATATATATAGCAACTGTAAATATTACTGTATGTTCATTTGCATGTGTTAGACAGGTCTGCAACCCTGTCTTTCCCCATTGTCACCCAGCATACAGCGCTTCCACTGCAGCAAGGGATTCTGGGAAATGACATGCAAATGAGCACTCAGTGCCACCTTTTGTCTCAAGCTCGTATTACACAAGCCAATCCTCAAGCCAATGCATGCTGTTTTAAACACAGCTTTTAGACAGAGGCTGGGATGAGATGCAAAGCCATTAAACCCACTCACAGACATTTTTTTTTTTTTTTACGGTTCACATATTAACAACCATTTAGTATCATTTTACAGAAAATAATAAACCGAAAACATCACTATACAATCCTTATATTGCCAAGACAAAAACCAACCCAAAGGCACAAAACCATTCTAAAAAGCCAAACAAAACAACACATTCCAAGGCATCATCTGTGCATCTACTACCAAACACACTCAATGCAAAAAAATATGGTTACTTCCCATTTCTACACGCGACTTTTCGTACTTTCCACAGGACATTTAACATTGCATCTAATTACTTCACGTGTCCCAGCAATTTCTCTAACGCCTCACGGATATGATACGTACTACATTGTATTCCTAATTTTCTTACTTCCTCTTTAGACACCTCTGCTTTTGGGAACTGTACTTTCAGCCATTCCGTTTTTGAAACATTTAACCCTAAGTCACCTGCCTCTTTATTTATATTATTTATCACCTCTTTTACATGCCACTCCCTCGCCTTCCTTTCTCTCTCGCTTTCATAACTTACTTTTGTTCTTCCACTAAGGCCTGCCTTTTCTCCTTTTCCCCCTTTACTTTCCCTAATCTCTCCCCCTTCACCCCCACTCTGTTGGCCTGCCTTTCCATCACTTTCATTCCCACTTACTCCACTTACACTTCCCTGTATTTTAGTTCCCTCCACGCTTATCTGGCTTTGTGAGGACGAGCTATTGCTCTCACTTCTCTCCTTCTCCCTCACCTCTCCCCTAGCCTCTTTTATTTTAACCCACTGTACATGCTCCTTTTTTAATTCTTCATACTGCTCTTTTGTCAGCTGTTTTCTTTGGTACATCAGTTTTTCTAATCTTTCTATTATCTGTTCCTCACTACTCCCCCCATGCTGCTTCCGAAAAATACCAACCCAAAACAGAACATCTCCCACTGCGTCTTCAAAATGTTCCATCTTCACTTTTAGGGTTACTTTCCCTGATACTTTTACAACTTTACCCTCTACACCTTCCTCTCTAGGCTCCCCTTTACTCTGGCTATCCTTATCTTCCTTTGTTTCTATCCCTTGCAGATTTTTACGCTTTTGAGCTTTTTCCCTCCTATTTCCATTTCCTCCTCCAAGACATCTTGGGGACCTTCCCTCCCCCTCTGTGCATCTTGAAACTCCATACTTTCCGCCCAGCTAGGTTCCACCACACTCAATGACCGTATTTCCCCCCCCCCCCCCCGCATCTTTCTGATGCACTGCTCCCGTCTCCTCCCCTCCCCCCACCTCCAGTTTCTGGGCCAAGGAGTCCAGGAAGAGATCTTCCTCTTTTTTTCTCCACGATATCACTTATAGAACCCGCCAAACCCTCTATTGGGCCACTTGCTAGCATTTCTTCTCTTCTTAAATCCTCCTCATACATTGCTGTTATAGCCGGATCAAGCCCTCCCTGTTGGGAACTCTCCATCTCACAAATTCCCAGACCCTCCACTGTCTCTTCCTCTTCTTCTAGCACACTGTCCCCTTTAGCTGTCTGGGCATATGTCCTTTTTGTGCACTGCCGTGCCAAGTGTCCTTCCTCTCCGCAAAGATGGCATCTCTTAGGGACTCCACAGTTGGCTGCAGTATGTCCCTCTTCCCCGCAATTACGGCACACAATTCCCGTTTTCGTGCAACCCTCCTTTGTAGGTCCAAAAGTGTGGCAATGCCTGCAATATAGAGGCTGTCCCGAGTAAAACAAAAATCCTCTGTCTCCTCTGATATTGAACATGGCCGGTGGGTGTGTCACTCCTCCCGCACATGATGGATCCCGTCTGAACCGTACCCAGAAACGTCTCTTCCCGTTGAACATGCCATACGGATTTTTTAGTTCTTCACCTCCTCTAATCATTTCCCAATACCGGTTCAAAAAAGTCACAATCTCCTCTTTCCTTGCATACGGAGTGTACATGTGAAGTACAAGTGGTCTCTCCTCCAGCATAAAACTTGGGATTACCTTTACATGCAAATGAACATACAGTAATATTTACAGTTGCTTTATGCTTTACTGTGGAGGGTTTTTGTCACTTTTTTACCCACCATAACCTTAATAGTAGTGGTGATTACCTAGTCTAGTCTCAAACCTGCTTTGCCATTAAGACCAACCCCACACTGATGAGACCCATTAAGGTCGAAACAGCTGTGTAGCTGAGCCTGTGTCCCCTTGGCCTTGAGTCATCGTCCCTTCGGGGACTAAAGACTCCTGCTGCTTTTGGGGGGGCACGCCATCTCGAGCTAAGAGGAGTGATCCTGAGTGAGCGGTTCTGAGCGAGCGGATGCGGAAGTGAGGGGCCGGCACCTTTGCCCTGGGACATCGCCTTTACTGGCTAAAGTCCCTTGCTGCTTTTGGGGTGCCGCACCTGAGCTTGGGAGAGCAGAGATGACATCGCAAGCTGGAATGCGCAATTCCATTCGGTTCCTGATCGAGGAGACCGAGAGAAGTCGAGTGAACCTGCTGTGGATAGTGGAGGTGCTGAAGCAATTGATCGGTCTGGACACTGAGAGGATCTTCTGCCTTCAGGATTTCCCTGCACAGGGGATTTATGACCTGACCTGTCATCAAGAAGCGGATGTTTGGTGCACTTTTGAAAAGTGCAAGGAGAAGTCTGGTGACCCGATCTTACACGGCATCAAGGTAATTCCAAGTTTTATGCTGGAGGAGAGACCACTTGTAATTCACATGTACAATCCGTATGCAAGGAAAGAGGAGATTGTGACTTTTTTGAAACGGTATTGTGAAATGATCAGAGGAGGTGAAGAACTTAAAAACCCATATGGCATGTACAACGGGAAGAGACGTTTCTGGGTACGGTTCAGACGGGATCCATTATGTGTGGGAGGAGTTACACACCCACCGGCCATGTTCAATATCAGAGGAGACAGAGGATTTTTGTTTTACTCGGGACAGCCTCTATATTGCAGGCATTGCCACACTTATGGACATACAAAGGAGGGAGGGTTGCAGGAAAACGGGAATTGTGTGCCGTAATTGTGGGGAAGAGGGACATACTGCAGCCAACTGTGGAGTCCCTAAGAGATGCCATCTTTGCGGAGAGGAAGGACACTTGGCATGGCAGTGCACTAAAAGGACATATGCCCAGGCAGCAAAAGGGGGCATTGTGCTAGAAGAAGAGGAAGAGACAGTTGAGGTTCTGGGAATTTGTGAGATGGAGAGTTCCCAAGAGGGAGGGCTTGATCCGGCTATAACAGCAATGTATGAGGAGGATTTAAGAAGAGAAGAAATGCTAGCAAGTGGCCCAATAGAGGGGGAGGTGGAAGTGGAAATAATGGACACGAGCGGACCCAAGAAAGGGGCGCAAAAACGAAGTTTACAAAGTGACAATGATGTTTGTACAGTTGATGGGGAGGGGAAGAGTGAGCTACGGCAAGATAAGGTGACGAAGTCAAAGTTTTGTGCGCTGGATTTGTCCAGTATTGACGGGAGTGGGGAAGAGGAACAGACCGTAAGTAAAGGAAAAGAGGAAAATAAGAAGTTAGATAGGGAAGCGCAAGAAACTGAGGAGAAGGCAGGCCCTGGTGGTGCGAGTGGAAAAGGTAAAGAGGGAAAGAGTAAGTGTAAAGGGTTTGTTGTTAGTGGAAGCAAAAACGAGTCTTCGCAAGGGATAGAAACAAAGGATGATAAGGATTGCCAGAGTAAAGTGGAGCCTAGAGAGAAGGGTGTAGAGGGTAAAGTTAAAAAAGTATCAGGGAAGGTAACCCTAAAAGAGAAAATGGAACAATTTGAGAACGCAGTGGGAGATGTTCTGTTTTGGGTGGGTATTTTCCGGAAGCAGCATGGGGGTAGTAGTGATGAACAGATAATAGAAAGATTGGAAAAAATGATGTACCAAAGAAAACATCTGACAAAAGAGCAATATGAAGAATTAAAAAAGGAGCATGTACAATGGGTTAAAATAAAAGAGGCTAGGGGAGAGGTGAGGAAGAAAGAGAGTAGCGAGAGCAACAGCTCGTCCTCACAAAAAAGTCAGATAAGCGTGGAGGGAACTAAAATACAGAGAAGTGTAAGTGGAGTAAGTGGGAACGAAAGTGAAGAAAAGGCAGGCAAAAAAGGGATTGTACAGGCAAAAGAGGCAAATTCTGCGGGAGATAGTAAGGGGAGGAGCACCCAGGGAAAGGATGAAGTAGGGCTTACAAAGGAAGAGGTTTTGCACAATCAACTTGCGAGGGGATTTGGGCGGAGATATTGGGATGTGAAAGAGGCAAGGGACGGGTATGAAAAAAGTGTGATGTCTGGATTCCAGTTAGAGGAAAGTAAGAGAGGTTTGGAACGTATGGAGAAAGAATTAAAACAGATGATCGCATCACTTGAGAATAGAGAAAGGGTTTTTGTTTTTAAATGGAAGAATCTTGAAGTATATGGTTCTTATCTTTGTATGATGTTTTGGTTATAGGGTTTTTTCGTAAAGTTATGTTTTTTTTTCCCTTCTGAAAAGTTTATCTTTGTGTTTGTATATATCTGAAGGATGAAGGAAGAAAATGTAAATATATTATGTTTTGGTGTATTTCTAATGTTGGGTGACTGTTGTCACTATGGTGTGTTTTTTTGGTTTCCAAAAAAGTCTGTAAACTTAAAAAAGTTGTTGAATAAAAAAGTAAAAAAAAAAAAAAAAAGTTGAAACATGTCTGTGAGTGGGTTTAATGGCTTTGCATCTCATCCGGGCCTCTGTCTAAAAGCTGTGTTTAAAACAGTGTGCATTGGCTTGAGGATTGGCTTGTGTAATACGAGCTTGAGACAAAAGGTGGCACTGAGTGTTCATTTGCATGTCATTTCCCAGAATCCCTTGCTGCAGTGGAAGCGCTGTATGCTGGGTGACAATGGGGAAAGACAGGGTTGCAGACCTGTCTAAGACATGCAAATGAACATACAGTAATATTTACAGTTGCTTTATGCTTTACTGTGGAGGGTTTTTGTCACTTTTTTACCCACCATAACCTTAATAGTGTGTATATATATAGATATAGATATCTATATATATATATATCTTATACTATATTAGTGAAAGCACTGTATGTTTGCCTGCCTGGATGTCCGGTGTCCCTAGGGGCAATCTCATTGGTCCCTAGGCCCGGCCGCCCCCGCACACCTCTCATTGGCCTCACACACTCACACCACCCCCTTGGCCCGCCCCCCACACCTCTCATTGGCCTGAGGCGGAGTGACGGGCCAAAGGTCCAAAAAAAAACCACACACACACACACACACACACACACACACCTCCCCGCTCCAAATCACCTCTCCCCCCTCCCCGCTCCAAATCACCTCTCCCCCTCCCCAGCGGCATCACCTCTCCCCCTCCCCAGCGGCATCACCTCTCCCCCTCCCCAGCGGCATCACCTCTCCCCCTCCCCAGCGGCATCACCTCTCCCCCTCCCCGCTCCAAATCACCTCTCCCCCTCCCCGCTCCAAATCACCTCCCCCCTCCCCAGCGGCATCACCTCTCCCCCTCTCCAGTGGCATGACCTCTCCCCCTCCCCGCTCCAAATCACCTCCCCCCTCCCCGCTCCAAATCACCTCTCCCCCTCCCCGCTCCAAATCACCTCTCCCCCTCCCCAACGGCATCACCTCTCCCCCTCCCCAGCGGCATCACCTCCCCCCTCCCCAGCGGCATCACCTCTCCCCCTCCCCGCTCCAAATCACCTCTCCCCCCCTCCCCGCTCCAAATCACCTCTCCCCCTCCCCGCTCCAAATCACCTCTCCCCCCTCCCCGCTCCAAATCACCTCTCCCCCCTCCCCGCTCCAAATCACCTCTCCCCCTCCCCGCTCCAAATCACCTCTCCCCCTCCCCAGCGGCATCACCTCTCCCCCTCCCCAGCGGCGCTCAAACTCAACTCTCCCCCTCCCCGCTCCAAATCACCTCTCCCCCCTCCCCGCTCCAAATCACCTCTCCCCCCTCCCCGCTCCAAATCACCTCTCCCCCTCCCCGCTCCAAATCACCTCTCCCCCTCCCCGCTCCAAATCACCTCTCCCCCCTCCCCGCTCCAAATCACCTCTCCCCCTCCCGCTCCAAATCACCTCTCCCCCTCCCCAGCGGCATCACCTCTCCCCCCTCCCCAAATCACCTCTCCCCCTCCCCAGCGGCATCACCTCTCCCCCCCCCGGCGGGGGAACAGGCAGCTGCCACGCGGCGCGTAAGATGGCGGACCCCGTTCCTCCCTCGCGGCGCCGAGTCAGATAATGGCGGCGCCCGGAAGTACAGATAGGTGTCGCTCCCCCACCTCTGGCGCCAAACGGAACTGAGAAAGGGCGCATAACTGAGACACGTGTGTGTGTGTGTCTCACTGTCCACTGCCCCCCCCTCCTGTCCACTGCCCCCCCCTCCTGTCCACTGCCCCCCCCTCCTGTCCACTGCCCCCCCTCCTGTCCACTGCCCCCCCCTCCTGTCCACTGCCCCCCCCTCCAGTCCACTGCCCCCCCTTCCTGTCCACCGCCCCCCCTCCTGTCCACCTCCCACCCTCCTGTCCACCTCCCCCCCTCCTGTCCACCTTCCCCCCCTCCTGTCCACCTCCCCCCCTCCTGTCCACCTCCCCCCCTCCTGTCCACCTCCCCCCCCTCTCCTGTCCACTGCCCCCCCTCCTGTCCACTGCCCCCTCCTGTCCACCTCCCTCCCCCTCTCCTGTCCACTTCCCCCCCTCCTGTCCACTGTCCGTCCCTCCTGTCCACTGTCCGTCCCTCCTGTCTACTGTCCCCCCCCCCTCCTGTCCACTGTCCATCCCTCCTGTCCACTGTCCGTCCCCCCCTCCTGTCCACTGTCCGTCCCCCACCCTCCTGTCCACTGTTCATCCCCCCCCTCCTGTCCACTGCCCCCCCCTCCTGTCCACTGCCCCCCCTCCTGTCCACTGCCCCCCCTCCTGTCCACTGCCCCCCCCTCCTGTCCACTGCCCCCACTCCCCCCCCCTCCTGTCCACTGCCCCCCCTCCTGTCCACTGCCCCCCCTCCTGTCCACTGCCCCCCTTCCTGTCCACCTCCCCCCCTCTCCTGTCCACCGCCCCCCCCCTCCTGTCCACCTCCCCCCTCCTGTCCACCTCCCCCCCCTCTCCTGTCCACCTCCCCCCTTCTGTCCACCTCCCCCCTCCTGTCCACCTTCCCCCCCCTCCTGTCCACCTTCCCCCCCTCCTGTCCACCTCCCCCCCTCTCCTGTCCACTGCCCCCCCTTCCTGTCCACCTCCCTCCCCCCTCCTGTCCACTGCCCCCCCTCCTGTCCACTGCCCCCCCTCCTGTCCACTGTCCGTCCCTCCTGTCTACTGTCCGTCCCCCCCTCCTGTCCACTGTCCGTCCCTCCTGTCCACTGTCCCCCCATCCTGTCCACTGTCCCCCCCCCCTCCTGTCCACTGTCCGTCCCCACACCCTCCTGTCCACTGTTCATCCCCCCCCCCCCTCCTGTCCACTGTTCATCCCTCCCCTCTGGGGAACACGGAGAGAGAAAGGAGCGGGAAATTTTACTCACGGGCAACGCCAGGTCTCTCTCTCCCTTGCCGCTACAACTCACCTTTCTCCCTCCCGCCGCCGCTCCAACTGGAACAGATGGCGGCGCCCGGAAGGACCCCTTCCTCCCTCGCGGCGCCCAGTGAGAAGATGGCGGTGCCCGGAACTACAGGTACGTGTCGCGTGTGTCGCTCCCCCACTTCCCCTCCCCCCCACTTCTCCCCCCTCATCCCCCCCTACCCCCCACCTCCCAGAGCACGCTCTCTACGGCTCAACATCCCCGAGGAGCAGGAGGAGGCGGCAGGGACTTAATGCTGCTAGGTAAGGAAATGCAGTTGGAGGAATCCATGCCTTTGAGGCGCCCCCCCCCCCAGCCTTTGACGCCCCCCCCTGCCTTTGACGCCACCCCCCTGCCTTTGACGCCACCCTCCCCTCTCCCTTTGATGCCCCCCTCCCTTTGATGCCCCCCCCTGCCTTTGACGCCCCCCCCCCTGCCTTTGACGCCCCCCTCCCTGCCTTTGACGCCTCGCCTCCCCTGACTCCCTCCCCGGCGCTCCACTCACATCACCTCCCACACACTGACTGACACACACAACTTACTGACACACACACACGCTGACTGACGCACGCACACTAACTGACGCGCGCACACACACTGACTGACACACACACACACTGACTGACACACACACACTGACTGACACACTGACACTGACTCACACACACACACTAACTGACGCGCGCACACACACACACACACACACACACTGACTGACACACACACTGACTGACACACACACTGACTGACACACACACTGACTGACACACACACCGACTGACACACACACACAGACTGACACACACACACACCGACTGACGCGCGCACACTGACTGCCGCACGCGCACACACCCCCACACTGACTGCCGCACGCGCACACACACTGACTGACTGCCGCACGCACACACTGACTGACGCGCACACAAACCCTGACTGACGCACACATGCACGCACACACTGACTGAGGCACACACACACGCACACACTGACTGTTGTGTGTCAGTCAGTCTGTGTGTGTTTGTGTTTCTGCCTCAGACTCACTGACGCGCGCGCAAACACACAGTGACTGACGCACACACGCTACATGAAGCTGTAAAGGAGGGAGGGGGGGGGGGACTGGATTGATGTGAATGGGGGACAAACAGAGAGAGGGGGAAGGAGGGAGAGAGGAACGGGAACATTACATCCCGGGCAACGCCGGGTCTCTCAGCTAGTATATATATATATAAAATTGAGTCCAGTCGCGCTCTTGCTCTTTAGGATAGTGGAATGGTGGTTCCTCTCTAATCTCTTGCAGCTCTTAGTGTTGAAGGTGTCTGCCCCCACCTCCAATATGGATCCCAGCAGGAAAACTCCAACCGCGATACCAAGTCCCAGAAAAAAAGAAAAAACACAAAAGCGCACCAAGATTGAGATATGATATGTATTGACAACAAATAAAGATAATAATATGCACTTACATATATAAAAACTTTAATGGTCCAGATCACGATCGTCACTTCTATTGGTAGGGCAACATATGGGATGAAGAGGGGGGGTAATCTCAGTCCTCAGGAACAAGCCCCGCGCGCTGGGGGCTGTATTCAGAGGCTGCGCTGCGTCTCTGCTTCACACGCTTGTCGGCGTGTTGATCTGCTCAGTATATATATATATCTACTATATATTTGTGAAAGTGTTCTATGTGGCCGTGTCTGTATGTGTCTCCCTGTGTCCCTAGCGCAAACCCATTGGCTCCCTTGGCCAACCCCCGCACACCTCTCATTGGCCGGACACACACATACACTCACACAGAGATACACACACACACACGGATACACACACAGGCAGGACACGGAGACACACACACAAAGATACACACACACTAGAGACACACACAGATACACACACACACACACACACACACTGAGATAAACACACACTGAGACACACACAGATACACACACACACACACTGAGATACACACACACTGAGACACACACAGATACACACACACTGAGATACACAGACAGGACACAGATAGACAGACAGGACACACACACACATATACAGACAGGACACACACACACACACACACCACCCCCCACTCTGTCGTCCCCCCCCATCACCAGCTCCAGACGGAGGGGAAGCGCGGCCCTCCTACCCCAGCCGCTCCCTTACCTCCCTGGCGCTACCACCCCCTAAGGTAAGTAACTGCGCGTCCCGCCTCAGCTTATGGCGCCAGTAACTCTCCCATTTCAGGCGCGCAGCCTCGCGCCACAGGCCCACACAGGGCGCTTCCTGCCGCCGGCTGCACGCCTCACTCAGCCGGACGGCACATCGGGGGACAAGCGGGCGCTGGGGGGGGGGGGAGCGCGAGTCACGGGGAACGGGGGGGGAGCGCGAGTCACGGGGAACGGGGGGTGAGTCATGGGGAACAGGGGCGCGAGCCGCGAGTCACGGGAAACATGGGGGGGGGGGGAGCGCGAGTCACAGGGAACTTTGTATTTTTCAATCAGATCCCCCAACAAATGTAACCCCCCTTCCTTGGGCTAATGTGAACTAATAGTAATAGCATGTTTATTAGGCCAAGGGGGTGATGTAGCGAGGCAAATTGTTGCAAGGTCTTTGCGCCCAAGTTTGGTGCCGGGATTTGAAGGGTGACAACAGGAGGAGTTAGGGAAGAGTTCCCCCGCGTTATACACGGCTGTAGCAGACGTTTTTGTGTGTGCGTTACGAGGGACGTAATGACACCTGCCTTAACTGTCCAAGCAGTGTGTCGATCCCCCCACTCCCCTTTCTCCCCCCCCCACTCCCCTTTCTCCCCCCCCCCCACTCCCCTTTCTCCCCCCCACTCCCCTTTCTCCCCCCCACTCCCCTTTCTCCCCCCCCACTCCCCTTTCTCCCCCCCCGCTCCCCTTTCTCCCCCCCGCTCCCTTTCTCCCCCCCGCTCCCCTTTCTCCCCCCCGCTCCCCTTTCTCCCCCCCCGCTCCCCTTTCTCCCCCCCGCTCCCCTTTCTCCCATCTCCCGCTCCCCTTTCTCCCCCCTCCCGCTCCCCTTTCTCCCCCCCGCTCCCCTTTCTCCCCCCCCGCTCCCCTTTCTCCCCCCCGCTCCCCTTTCTCCCCCCCGCTCCCTTTTCTCCCCCCCGCTCCCCTTTCTCCCATCTCCCGCTCCCCTTTCTCCCCCCTCCCGCTCCCCTTTCTCCCCGCTCCCCTTTCTCCCCCCCCATCCGCTCCCCTTTCCCCCCCCCATCCACTCCCCTTTCCCCCACCTCCGCTCCCTTTCCCCCCCCTCCACTCCCCCCCCTCCCCTTTCCCCCCCCTCCTCTCCCCTTTCCCCCCCCCTCCTCTCCCTTTCCCCCCCCTCCTCTCCCCTTTCCCCCCCCTCCTCTCCCCTTTCCCCCCTCCTCTCCCTTTCCCCCCCCTCCGCTCCCCTTTCCCCCCCCTCCGCTCCCCTTTCCCCCCACCTCCGCTCCCCTTTCTTTCCCCCATCCGCTCCCCTTTCCTCCCCTCCTCCGCTCCCCTTTCCTCCCCCCTCCGCTCCCCTTTCCTCCCCCTCCGCTCCCCTTTCCTCCCCCCTCCGCTCCCCTTTCCTCCCCCCCCCTCCGCTCCCCTTTCCTCCCCCCCTCCGCTCCCCTTCCTCCCCCCCTCCGCTCCCCTTTCCTCCCCCTCCGCTCCCCTTTCCTCCCCCCCTCCGCTCCCCTTTCCTCCCCACCTCCGCTCCCCTTTCCTCCCCACCTCCGCTCCCCTTTCCTCCCCACCTCCGCTCCCCTTTCCTCCCCCTCCGCTCCCCTTTCTCCCCCCTCCGCTCCCCTTTCCTCCCTACCTCCGCTCCCCTTTCCTCCCCACCTCCGCTCCCCCTTTCCTCCCCACCTCCGCTCCCCTTTCCTCCCCCCTCCGCTCCCCTTTCCTCCCCCTCCGCTCCCCTTTCCTCCCCACCTCCGCTCCCCTTTCCTCCCACCTCCGCTCCCCTTTCCTCCCCACCTCCGCTCCCCTTTCCTCCCCCCTCCGCTCCCCTTTCCTCCCCCCTCCGCTCCCCTTTCCTCCCCCCTCCGCTCCCCTTTCCTCCCCCCTCCGCTCCCCTTTCCTCCCCCCCTCCGCTCCCCTTTCCTCCCCCCCTCCGCTCCCCTTTCCTCCCCCCCTCCGCTCCCCTTTCCTCCCCCCCTCCGCTCCCCTTTCCCCCTCCGCTCCCCTTTCCCCCTCGCGCCCCTTTCCCCCCCTCCTCTCCCCTTTCCCCCCTCCTCTCCCCTTTCCCCCCCTCCTCTCCCCTTTCCCCCCCCTCCTCTCCCCTTTCCCCCCCCCCTCCTCTCCCCTTTCCCCCCCTCCTCTCCCCTTTCCCCCCCCTCCTCTCCCCTTCCCCCCCCCCTCCGCTCCCCTTCCCCCCCCGCTCCCCTTCCCCCCCTCCGCTCCCCTTTCCCCCCCCTCCGCTCCCCTTTCCCCCCCCTCCGCTCCCCTTTCCCCCCCTCCGCTCCCCTTTCCCCCCCCTCCGCTCCCCTTTCCCCCCACCTCCGCTCCCCTTTCCCCCCCACCTCCGCTCCCCGCCTTTCCCCCCACCTCCGCTCCCCTTTCTTTCCCCCATCCGCTCCCCTTTCCTCCCCTCCTCCGCTCCCCTTTCCTCCCCCCTCCGCTCCCTTTCCTCCCCCTCCGCTCCCCTTTCCTCCCCCTCCGCTCCCCTTTCCTCCCCCCCTCCGCTCCCCTTTCCTCCCCCCCTCCTCTCCCCTTTCCCCCCCTCCTCTCCCCTTCCCCCCCCTCCTCTCCCTTCCCCCCCCCTCCGCTCCCCTTCCCCCCCCCTCCGCTCCCCTTCCCCCCCCCTCCGCTCCCCTTCCCCCCCCCTCCGCTCCCCTTTCCCCCCCCTCCGCTCCCCTTTCCCCCCCCTCCGCTCCCCTTTCCCCCCACCTCCGCTCCCCTTTCCTTCCCCCATCCGCTCCCCTTTCCTCCCCTCCTCCGCTCCCCTTTCCTCCCCCCTCCGCTCCCCTTTCCTCCCACCTCCGCTCCCCTTTCCTTCCCCCATCCGCTCCCCTTTCCTCCCCCCTCCGCTCCCCTTTCCTCCCCCTCCGCTCCCCTTTCCTCCCCCCCTCCGCTCCCCTTTCCTCCCCCCCTCCGCTCCCCTTTCCTCCCCCCCTCCTCTCCCCTTTCCCCCCCCTCCTCTCCCCCTCCTCTCCCCTTTCCCCCCCTCCCTCTCCCCTTCCCCCCCCCTCCGCTCCCCTTTCCTCCCCCCCTCCGCTCCCCTTCCCCCCCCCTCCGCTCCCCTTTCCCCCCCCTCCGCTCCCCTTTCCCCCCCTCCGCTCCCTTTCCCCCCCCTCCGCTCCCCTTTCCCCCCACCTCCGCTCCCCTTTCCTTCCCCCATCCGCTCCCCTTTCCTCCCCTCCTCCGCTCCCCTTTCCCCCCACCTCCGCTCCCCTTTCCTTCCCCCATCCGCTCCCCTTTCCTCCCCTCCTCCGCTCCCCTTTCCTCCCTCCTCCGCTCCCCTTTCCTCCCCCCTCCGCTCCCCTTTCCTCCCCCCCTCCGCTCCCCTTTCCTCCCCCTCCGCTCCCCTTCCCCCCACCTCCGCTCCTCTTTCCTTCCCCATCCGCTCCCCTTTCCTCCCCTCCTCCGCTCCCCTTCCTCCCCCCTCCGCTCCCCTTTCCTCCCCCCATCCGCTCCCCTTTCCTCCCCCCTCCGCTCCCCTTTCCTCCCCCCTCCGCTCCCCTTTCCTCCCCCCCTCCGCTCCCCTTTCCCCCCCTCCGCTCCCCTTTCCCCCCCCTCCGCTCCCCTTTCCCCCCCCTCCGCTCCCCTTTCCCCCCACCTCCTCTCCCCTTCCCCCCCCCTCCGCTCCCCTTTCCCCCCCCTCCGCTCCCCTTTCCCCCCCCTCCGCTCCCCTTTCCCCCCCCCTCCGCTCCCTTTCCCCCACCTCCGCTCCCCTTTCCTTCCCCCATCCGCTCCCCTTTCCTCCCCTCCTCCGCTCCCCTTTCCTCCCCCCTCCGCTCCCCTTTCCTCCCACCTCCGCTCCCCTTTCCTTCCCCCATCCGCTCCCCTTTCCTCCCCCCTCCGCTCCCCTTTCCTCCCCCCTCCGCTCCCCTTTCCTCCCCCCCTCCGCTCCCCTTTCCTCCCCCCCTCCGCTCCCCTTTCCTCCCCCCCTCCTCTCCCCTTTCCCCCCCCTCCTCTCCCCCTCCTCTCCCCTTTCCCCCCCCTCCTCTCCCCTTCCCCCCCCCTCCGCTCCCCTTTCCTCCCCCCCTCCGCTCCCCTTCCCCCCCCCTCCGCTCCCCTTTCCCCCCCCTCCGCTCCCTTTCCCCCCCTCCGCTCCCCTTTCCCCCCCCTCCGCTCCCCTTTCCCCCCACCTCCGCTCCCTTTCCTTCCCCCATCCGCTCCCCTTTCCTCCCCTCCTCCGCTCCCCTTTCCTCCCCCCTCCGCTCCCCTTTCCTCCCCCCCTCCGCTCCCCTTTCTCCCCCCTCCGCTCCCCTTTCCTCCCCCCCTCCGCTCCCCTTTCCTCCCCACTCCCGCTCCCCTTTCCTCCCCACCTGCCGCTCCCCTTTCCTCCCCACCTCCGCTCCCTTTCCTCCCCCTCCGCTCCCCTTCCTCCCCCCTCCGCTCCCCTTTCCTCCCCCCTCCGCTCCCCTTTCCTCCCCACCTCCGCTCCCCTTTCCTCCCCCCTCCGCTCCCCTTTCCTCCCCCCCTCCGCTCCCCTTTCCTCCCCCCTCCGCTCCCCTTTCCTCCCCCCCTCCGCTCCCCTTTCCTCCCCCCCTCCGCTCCCCTTTCCCCTCCGCGCCCCTTTCCCCCCCTCCTCTCCCCTTTCCCCCCCTCCTCTCCCCTTTCCCCCCCCTCCTCTCCCCTTTCCCCCCCCTCCTCTCCCCTTTCCCCCCCCTCCTCTCCCCTTTCCCCCCCTCCTCTCCCCTTTCCCCCCCCTCCTCTCCCCTTCCCCCCCCCCTCCTCTCCCCTTCCCCCCCCCTCCGCTCCCCTTCCCCCCCCCTCCGCTCCCCCTTCCCCCCCCGCTCACCTTCCCCCCCCCTCCGCTCCCCTTCCCCCCCCTCCGCTCCCCTTTCCCCCCCCTCCGCTCCCCTTTCCCCCCCTCCGCTCCCCTTTCCCCCCCCTCCGCTCCCCTTTCCCCCCCCTCCGCTCCCTTTCCCCCCCTCCGCTCCCCTTTCCCCCCACCTCCGCTCCCCTTTCCCCCCACCTCCGCTCCCCTTTCCCCCCACCTCCGCTCCCCTTTCTTTCCCCCATCCGCTCCCCTTTCCTCCCCTCCTCCGCTCCCCTTTCCTCCCCCCTCCGCTCCCCTTTCCTCCCCCCTCCGCTCCCCTTTCCTCCCCCCCTCCGCTCCCCTTTCCTCCCCCCCTCCTCTCCCCTTCCCCCCCCCTCCTCTCCCCTTCCCCCCCCCCTCCGCTCCCCTTCCCCCCCCTCCGCTCCCTTTCCTCCCCCCCTCCTCTCCCCTTCCCCCCCCCTCCTCTCCCCTTCCCCCCCCCCTCCGCTCCCCTTCCCCCCCCCTCCGCTCCCTTCCCCCCACCTCCGCTCCCCTTTCCTTCCCCCATCCGCTCCCCTTTCCTCCCCTCCTCCGCTCCCCTTTCCTCCCCCCTCCGCTCCCCTTTCCTCCCACCTCCGCTCCCCTTTCCTTCCCCCTCCGCTCCCCTTTCCTCCCCCCTCCGCTCCCCTTTCCTCCCCCCTCCGCTCCCCTTTCCTCCCCCCCTCCGCTCCCCTTTCCTCCCCCCTCCGCTCCCCTTTCCTCCCCCCCTCCGCTCCCCTTTCCTCCCCCCCTCCGCTCCCCTTTCCTCCCCCCTCCGCTCCCCTTTCCTCCCCCCCTCCTCTCCCCTTTCCCCCCCCTCCTCTCCCCTTCCCCCCCCCTCCGCTCCCCTTTCCTCCCCCCCTCCGCTCCCCTTCCCCCCCCTCCGCTCCCCTTCCCCCCCCCTCCGCTCCCCTTTCCCCCCCCTCCGCTCCCCTTTCCCCCCCCTCCGCTCCCCTTTCCCCCCCCTCCGCTCCCCTTTCCCCCCACCTCCGCTCCCCTTTCCTTCCCCCATCCGCTCCCCTTTCCTCCCCTCCTCCGCTCCCCTTTCCTCCCCTCCTCCGCTCCCCTTTCCTCCCCCCTCCGCTCCCCTTTCCTCCCCCCCTCCGCTCCCCTTTCCTCCCCCTCCGCTCCCCTTTCCCCCCCTCCGCTCCCCTTTCCCCCCACCTCCGCTCCTCTTTCCTTCCCCCATCCGCTCCCCTTTCCTCCCCTCCTCCGCTCCCCTTTCCTCCCCCCTCCGCTCCCCTTTCCTCCCACCTCCGCTCCCCTTTCCTTCCCCCTCCGCTCCCCTTTCCTCCCCCTCCGCTCCCCTTTCCTCCCCCCCTCCGCTCCCCTTTCCTCCCCCCCTCCGCTCCCCTTTCCTCCCCCCCTCCTCTCCCCTTCCCCCCCCTCCTCTCCCCTTCCCCCCCCCCTCCTCTCCCCTTCCCCCCCCTCCGCTCCCCTTTCCTCCCCCCCTCCGCTCCCCTTCCCCCCCCCTCCGCTCCCCTTCCCCCCCCTCCGCTCCCCTTTCCCCCCCCTCCGCTCCCCTTTCCCCCCCCTCCGCTCCCCTTTCCCCCCCCTCCGCTCCCCTTTCCCCCCCCTCCGCTCCCCTTTCCCCCCCACCTCCGCCTCCCCTTTCCTTCCCCATCCGCTCCCCTTTCCTCCCCTCCTCCGCTCCCCTTTCCTCCCCCCTCCGCTCCCCTTTCCTCCCCCTCCGCTCCCCTTTCCTCCCCCCCTCCGCTCCCCTTTCCTCCCCCCCTCCGCTCCCTTTCCTCCCCCCCTCCGCTCCCCTTCCCCCCCCCTCCGCTCCCCTTTCCCCCCCCTCCGCTCCCCTTTCCCCCCCCCCTCCGCTCCCCTTTCCCCCCCCTCCGCTCCCCTTTCCCCCCCCTCCGCTCCCCTTTCCCCCCCCTCCGCTCCCCTTTCCCCCACCTCCGCTCCCCTTTCCTTCCCCCATCCGCTCCCCTTTCCTCCCCTCCTCCGCTCCCCTTTCCTCCCCCCTCCGCTCCCCTTTCCCCCCCCCTCCGCTCCCCTTTCCCCCCCCCTCCGCTCCCCTTTCCTCCCCCCTCCGCTCCCCTTTCCTCCCCCCCTCCGCTCCCCTTTCCTCCCCCCCTCCGCTCCCCTTTCCTCCCCCCCTCCGCTCCCCTTTCCTCCCCCCCTCCGCTCCCCTTTCCTCCCCCCCTCCGCTCCCCTTTCCTCCCCCCCTCCGCTCCCCTTTCCTCCCCACCTCCGCTCCCCTTTCCTCCCCACCTCCGCTCCCCTTCCTCCCCACCTCCGCTCCCCTTTCCTCCCCCCTCCGCTCCCCTTTCCTCCCCCCTCCGCTCCCCTTTCCTCCCCCCTCCGCTCCCCTTTCCTCCCCCCTCCGCTCCCCTTTCCTCCCCCCCTCCGCTCCCTTTCCTCCCCCCTCCGCTCCCCTTTCCTCCCCCCCTCCGCTCCCTTTCCTCCCCCCCTCCGCTCCCCTTTCCCCTCCGCTCCCCTTTCCCCCTCGCGCCCCTTTCCCCCCCTCCTCTCCCCTTTCCCCCCTCCTCTCCCCTTTCCCCCCCCTCCTCTCCCCTTTCCCCCCCCTCCTCTCCCCTTTCCCCCCCCTCCTCTCCCCTTTCCCCCCCCTCCTCTCCCCTTTCCCCCCCTCCTCTCCCTTTCCCCCCCTCCGCTCCCCTTTCCCCCCCCTCCGCTCCCCTTTCCCCCCACCTCCGCTCCCCTTTCTTTCCCCCATCCGCTCCCCTTTCCTCCCCTCCCCTTTCCTCCCCCCTCCGCTCCCCTTTCCTCCCCCCTCCGCTCCCCTTTCCTCCCCCCCTCCGCTCCCCTTTCCTCCCCCCCTCCGCTCCCCTTTCCTCCCCCCCTCCGCTCCCCTTTCCTCCCCCCCTCCGCTCCCCTTTCCTCCCCCCCTCCGCTCACCCCTTTCCTCCCCACCTCCGCTCCCCTTTCCTCCCACCTCCGCTCCCCTTTCCTCCCCACCTCCGCTCCCCCTTTCCTCCCCCTCCGCTCCCCTTTCCTCCCCCCTCCGCTCCCTTTCCTCCCTACCTCCGCTCCCCTTTCCTCCCCACCTCCGCTCCCCTTTCCTCCCCACCTCCGCTCCCCTTTCCTCCCCCCTCCGCTCCCCCTTTCCTCCCCCCTCCGCTCCCCTTTCCTCCCCACCTCCGCTCCCCTTTCCTCCCCACCTCCGCTCCCCTTTCCTCCCCACCTCCGCTCCCCTTTCCTCCCCCCTCCGCTCCCCTTTCCTCCCCCCTCCGCTCCCCTTTCCTCCCCCTCCGCTCCCCTTTCCTCCCCCCTCCGCTCCCCTTTCCTCCCCCCCTCCGCTCCCCTTTCCTCCCCCCTCCGCTCCCCTTTCCTCCCCCCCTCCGCTCCCCTTTCCTCCCCCCCTCCGCTCCCCTTTCCCCCTCCGCTCCCCTTTCCCCCTCGCGCCCCTTTCCCCCCCTCCTCTCCCCTTTCCCCCCTCCTCTCCCCCTTTCCCCCCCCTCCTCTCCCCTTTCCCCCCCCTCCTCTCCCCTTTCCCCCCCCTCCTCTCCCCTTTCCCCCCCCTCCTCTCCCCTTTCCCCCCCCTCCTCTCCCTTTCCCCCCCCTCCTCTCCCCTTCCCCCCCCTCCGCTCCCCTTCCCCCCCGCTCCCCTTCCCCCCCCTCCGCTCCCCTTTCCCCCCCTCCGCTCCCCTTTCCCCCCCCTCCGCTCCCCTTTCCCCCCCCTCCGCTCCCCTTTCCCCCCCCTCCGCTCCCCTTTCCCCCCACCTCCGCTCCCCTTTCCCCCCACCTCCGCTCCCCTTTCTTTCCCCCATCCGCTCCCCTTTCCTCCCCTCCTCCGCTCCCCTTTCCTCCCCCCTCCGCTCCCCTTTCCTCCCCCCTCCGCTCCCCTTTCCTCCCCCCTCCGCTCCCCTTTCCTCCCCCCTCCGCTCCCTTTCCTCCCCCCCTCCGCTCCCCTTTCCTCCCCCCCTCCTCTCCCCTTTCCCCCCCTCCTCTCCCCTTCCCCCCCCTCCGCTCCCTTCCCCCCCCCTCCGCTCCCCTTCCCCCCCCCTCCGCTCCCCTTTCCCCCCCTTCCGCTCCCCTTTCCCCCCCCTCCGCTCCCCTTTCCCCCCCCTCCGCTCCCCTTTCCCCCCCTCCGCTCCCCTTTCCCCCCCCTCCGCTCCCCTTTCCCCCCACCTCCGCTCCCCTTTCCTTCCCCCATCCGCTCCCCTTTCCTCCCCTCCTCCGCTCCCCTTTCTCCCCCCTCCGCTCCCCTTTCCTCCACCTCCGCTCCCCTTTCTTCCCCCATCCGCTCCCCTTTCCTCCCCCCTCCGCTCCCCTTTCCTCCCCCCTCCGCTCCCCT
>NW_027455095.1:0-45774 GCF_040206685.1 Ascaphus truei
TCTCCTCTCCCCCGTCACTCATTCTGTGTCTGATCCTCACGCCGTCTCCTCCTCTCCCCCCGTCACTCATTCTGTGTCTGATCCTCACGCCGTCTCCTCCTCTCCCCCGTCACTCATTCTGTGTCTGATCCTCACTCCGTCTCCTCTCTCCTCTCCCCCGTCACTCATTCTGTGTCTGATCCTCACGCCGCTCTCCCTCTCTCCTCCCCCCGTCACTCATTCTGTGTCTGATCCTCACTCCGTCTCCTCTCTCCTCTCCCCCGTCACTCATTCTGTGTCTGATCCTCACGCCGTCTCCTCTCCTCTCCCCCGTCACTCATTCTGTGTCTGATCCTCACGCCGTCTCCTCTCCTCCCCCGTCACTCATTCTGTGTCTGATCCTCACGCCGTCTCCTCTCTCCCCCGTCACTCATTCTGTGTCTGATCCTCACGCCGTCTCCTCTCTCCTCTCCCCCGTCACTCATTCTGTGTCTGATCCTCACGCCGTCTCCTCTCCTCTCCCCCGTCACTCATTCTGTGTCTGATCCTCACGCCGTCTCCTCTCCCCCCGTCACTCATTCTGTGTCTGATCCTCACGCCGTCTCCTCTCTCCTCTCCCCGTCACTCATTCTGTGTCTGATCCTCACGCCGTCTCCTCTCCCCCGTCACTCATTCTGTGTCTGATCCTCACGCCGTCTCCTCTCCCCCGTCACTCATTCTGTGTCTGATCCTCACGCCGTCTCCTCTCTCCCCGTCACTCATTCTGTGTCTGATCCTCACGCCGTCTCCTCTCCTCTCCCCCGTCACTCATTCTGTGTCTGATCCTCACGCCGTCTCCTCTCTCCCCGTCACTCATTCTGTGTCTGATCCTCACGCCGTCTCTCTCTCTCCCCGTCACTCATTCTGTGTCTGATCCTCACGCCGTCTCCTCTCTCCTCTCCCCCGTCACTCATTCTGTGTCTGATCCTCACGCCGTCTCCCTCTCCCCCGTCACTCATTCTGTGTCTGATCCTCACGCCGTCTCCTCTCCTCTCCCCCGTCACTCATTCTGTGTCTGATCCTCACGCCGTCTCCTCTCTCCTCTCCCCCGTCACTCATTCTGTGTCTGATCCTCACGCCGTCTCCTCTCTCCTCTCCCCCGTCACTCATTCTGTGTCTGATCCTCACGCCGTCTCCTCTCTCCCCCGTCACTCATTCTGTGTCTGATCCTCACGCCGTCCCTCTCTCCTCTCCTCCCCGTCACTCATTCTGTGTCTGATCCTCACGCCGTCTCCTCTCTCCTCTCCCCGTCACTCATTCTGTGTCTGATCCTCACGCCGTCTCCTCTCTCCCCCGTCACTCATTCTGTGTCTGATCCTCACGCCGTCTCCTCTCTCCTCTCCCCCGTCACTCATTCTGTGTCTGATCCTCACGCCGTCTCCTCTCTCCTCCGTCACTCATTCTGTGTCTGATCCTCACGCCGTCTCCTCTCTCCTCTCCCCCGTCACTCATTCTGTGTCTGATCCTCACGCCGTCTCCCTCCTCTCCCCGTCACTCATTCTGTGTCTGATCCTCACGCCGTCTCCTCTCTCCTCTCCCCCGTCACTCATTCTGTGTCTGATCCTCACGCCGTCTCCTCTCCTCCCCCGTCACTCATTCTGTGTCTGATCCTCACGCCGTCTCCTCTCTCCTCTCCCCCGTCACTCATTCTGTGTCTGATCCTCACGCCGTCTCCTCTCTCCTCTCCCCGTCACTCATTCTGTGTCTGATCCTCACGCCGTCTCCTCTCTCCTCTCCCCCGTCACTCATTCTGTGTCTGATCCTCACGCCGTCTCCTCTCTCCTCTCCCCCGTCACTCATTCTGTGTCTGATCCTCACGCCGTCTCCTCTCTCCTCTCCCCCGTCACTCATTCTGTGTCTGATCCTCACGCCGTCTCCTCTCTCCTCTCCCCGTCACTCATTCTGTGTCTGATCCTCACGCCGTCTCCTCTCTCCTCTCCCCCGTCACTCATTCTGTGTCTGATCCTCACGCCGTCTCCTCTCCCCCGTCACTCATTCTGTGTCTGATCCTCACGCCGTCTCCTCTCCTCCCCCGTCACTCATTCTGTGTCTGATCCTCACGCCGTCTCCTCTCTCCTCTCCCCCGTCACTCATTCTGTGTCTGATCCTCACGCCGTCTCCTCTCCTCCCCCGTCACTCATTCTGTGTCTGATCCTCACGCCGTCTCCTCTCCCCCGTCACTCATTCTGTGTCTGATCCTCACGCCGTCTCCTCTCCCCCCGTCACTCATTCTGTGTCTGATCCTCACGCCGTCTCCTCTCCTCTCCCCGTCACTCATTCTGTGTCTGATCCTCACGCCGTCTCCTCTCTCCCCGTCACTCATTCTGTGTCTGATCCTCACGCCGTCTCTCTCTCCTCTCCCCGTCACTCATTCTGTGTCTGATCCTCACGCCGTCTCCTCTCCTCTCCCCCGTCACTCATTCTGTGTCTGATCCTCACGCCGTCTCCTCTCCTCTCCCCGTCACTCATTCTGTGTCTGATCCTCACGCCGTCTCCTCTCTCCTCTCCCCCGTCACTCATTCTGTGTCTGATCCTCACGCCGTCTCCTCTCCCCGTCACTCATTCTGTGTCTGATCCTCACGCCGTCTCCTCTCCCCCGTCACTCATTCTGTGTCTGATCCTCACGCCGTCTCCTCTCTCCTCTCCCCCGTCACTCATTCTGTGTCTGATCCTCACGCCGTCTCCTCTCTCCTCTCCCCCGTCACTCATTCTGTGTCTGATCCTCACGCCGTCTCCTCTCTCCTCTCCCCCGTCACTCATTCTGTGTCTGATCCTCACGCCGTCTCCTCTCTCTCTCCCCGTCACTCATTCTGTGTCTGATCCTCACGCCGTCTCCTCTCTCCTCTCCCGTCACTCATTCTGTGTCTGATCCTCACGCCGTCTCCTCTCTCCCCGTCACTCATTCTGTGTCTGATCCTCACGCCGTCTCCTCTCTCCTCTCCCCCGTCACTCATTCTGTGTCTGATCCTCACGCCGTCTCCTCTCTCCTCCCCCGTCACTCATTCTGTGTCTGATCCTCACGCCGTCTCCTCTCTCCTCTCCCCGTCACTCATTCTGTGTCTGATCCTCACGCCGTCTCCTCTCTCCTCTCCCCCGTCACTCATTCTGTGTCTGATCCTCACGCCGTCTCCTCTCTCCTCTCCCCCGTCACTCATTCTGTGTCTGATCCTCACGCCGTCTCCCTCTCCCCCCGTCACTCATTCTGTGTCTGATCCTCACGCCGTCTCCTCTCTCCTCTCCCCGTCACTCATTCTGTGTCTGATCCTCACGCCGTCTCCTCTCTCCTCTCCCCCGTCACTCATTCTGTGTCTGATCCTCACGCCGTCTCCTCTCTCCTCTCCCCCGTCACTCATTCTGTGTCTGATCCTCACGCCGTCTCCTCTCCCCCGTCACTCATTCTGTGTCTGATCCTCACGCCGTCTCCTCTCCCCCGTCACTCATTCTGTGTCTGATCCTCACGCCGTCTCCTCTCTCCTCTCCCCCGTCACTCATTCTGTGTCTGATCCTCACGCCGTCTCCTCTCTCCCCGTCACTCATTCTGTGTCTGATCCTCACGCCGTCTCCTCTCTCCTCTCCCCCGTCACTCATTCTGTGTCTGATCCTCACGCCGTCTCCCTCTCTCCCCGTCACTCATTCTGTGTCTGATCCTCACGCCGTCTCCTCTCCCCCGTCACTCATTCTGTGTCTGATCCTCACGCCGTCTCTCTCTCCCCCCCGTCACTCATTCTGTGTCTGATCCTCACGCCGTCTCCTCTCTCCCCGTCACTCATTCTGTGTCTGATCCTCACGCCGTCTCCTCTCTCCTCTCCCCCGTCACTCATTCTGTGTCTGATCCTCACGCCGTCTCTCTCCCCCGTCACTCATTCTGTGTCTGATCCTCACGCCGTCTCCTCTCTCCTCTTCCCCGTCACTCATTCTGTGTCTGATCCTCACGCCGTCTCCTCTCCTCTCCCCGTCACTCTGTCTGATCCTCACGCCGTCTCCTCTCCTCTCCCCGTCACTCATTCTGTGTCTGATCCTCACGCCGTCTCCTCTCCCTCCGTCACTCATTCTGTGTCTGATCCTCACGCCGTCTCCTCTCTCCTCTCCCCCCGTCACTCATTCTGTGTCTGATCCTCACGCCGTCTCCTCTCTCCCTCCCGTCACTCATTCTGTGTCTGATCCTCACGCCGTCTCCTCTCTCCTCTCCCCCGTCACTCATTCTGTGTCTGATCCTCACGCCGTCTCCCTCTCTCCCTCCGTCACTCATTCTGTGTCTGATCCTCACGCCGTCTCCTCTCTCCCCGTCACTCATTCTGTGTCTGATCCTCACGCCGTCTCCTCTCTCCTCTCCCCCGTCACTCATTCTGTGTCTGATCCTCACGCCGTCTCCTCTCCTCCCCGTCACTCATTCTGTGTCTGATCCTCACGCCGTCTCCTCTCTCCTCTCCCCCGTCACTCATTCTGTGTCTGATCCTCACGCCGTCTCCTCTCCCCCGTCACTCATTCTGTGTCTGATCCTCACGCCCGTCTCCTCTCTCCTCTCCCCGTCACTCATTCTGTGTCTGATCCTCACGCCGTCTCCTCTCTCCTCTCCCCGTCACTCATTCTGTGTCTGATCCTCACGCCGTCTCCTCTCTCTCTCCCCCGTCACTCATTCTGTGTCTGATCCTCACGCCGTCTCCTCTCTCCCCGTCACTCATTCTGTGTCTGATCCTCACGCCGTCTCCTCTCTCCTCTCCCCCGTCACTCATTCTGTGTCTGATCCTCACGCCGTCTCTCTCTCCTCTCTCCCCCGTCACTCATTCTGTGTCTGATCCTCACGCCGTCTCCTCTCCTCTCCCCCGTCACTCATTCTGTGTCTGATCCTCACGCCGTCTCCTCTCTCCTCCCCCGTCACTCATTCTGTGTCTGATCCTCACGCCGTCTCCTCTCTCCCCCGTCACTCATTCTGTGTCTGATCCTCACGCCGTCTCCTCCTCTCCCCGTCACTCATTCTGTGTCTGATCCTCACGCCGTCTCCTCTCTCCTCTCCCCCGTCACTCATTCTGTGTCTGATCCTCACGCCGTCTCCTCTCCCCCCGTCACTCATTCTGTGTCTGATCCTCACGCCGTCTCCTCTCTCCTCCCCGTCACTCATTCTGTGTCTGATCCTCACGCCGTCTCCTCTCTCCTCTCCCCCGTCACTCATTCTGTGTCTGATCCTCACGCCGTCTCCTCTCCTCTCCCCCGTCACTCATTCTGTGTCTGATCCTCACGCCGTCTCCTCTCTCCTCTCCCCCGTCACTCATTCTGTGTCTGATCCTCACGCCGTCTCCTCTCTCCTCTCCCCCGTCACTCATTCTGTGTCTGATCCTCACGCCGTCCTCCTCTCCCCGTCACTCATCTGTGTCTGATCCTCACGCCGTCTCCTCTCCCCCGTCACTCATTCTGTGTCTGATCCTCACGCCGTCTCCTCTCTCCTCTCCCCCGTCACTCATTCTGTGTCTGATCCTCACGCCGTCTCCTCTCCTCTCCCCCGTCACTCATTCTGTGTCTGATCCTCACGCCGTCTCCTCTCTCCCCGTCACTCATTCTGTGTCTGATCCTCACGCCGTCTCCTCTCCCCCGTCACTCATTCTGTGTCTGATCCTCACGCCGTCTCCTCTCTCCTCTCCCCGTCACTCATTCTGTGTCTGATCCTCACGCCGTCTCCTCTCTCCTCTCCCCCGTCACTCATTCTGTGTCTGATCCTCACGCCGTCTCCTCTCTCCTCTCCCCGTCACTCATTCTGTGTCTGATCCTCACGCCGTCCTCCTCTCCCCCGTCACTCATTCTGTGTCTGATCCTCACGCCGTCTCCTCTCTCCCCGTCACTCATTCTGTGTCTGATCCTCACGCCGTCTCCTCTCTCCTCTCCCCGTCACTCATTCTGTGTCTGATCCTCACGCCGTCTCCTCTCTCCCCCGTCACTCATTCTGTGTCTGATCCTCACGCCGTCTCCTCTCTCTCCCCCGTCACTCATTCTGTGTCTGATCCTCACGCCGTCTCCTCTCCTCTCCCCCGTCACTCATTCTGTGTCTGATCCTCACGCCGTCTCCTCTCCTCCCCCGTCACTCATTCTGTGTCTGATCCTCACGCCGTCTCCTCTCTCCTCTCCCCCGTCACTCATTCTGTGTCTGATCCTCACGCCGTCTCCTCTCCCCCGTCACTCATTCTGTGTCTGATCCTCACGCCGTCTCCTCTCTCCTCCCGTCACTCATTCTGTGTCTGATCCTCACGCCGTCTCCTCTCTCCTCTCCCCCGTCACTCATTCTGTGTCTGATCCTCACGCCGTCTCCTCTCTCCTCTCCCCCGTCACTCATTCTGTGTCTGATCCTCACGCCGTCTCCTCTCCCCCGTCACTCATTCTGTGTCTGATCCTCACGCCGTCTCCTCTCTCCCCCGTCACTCATTCTGTGTCTGATCCTCACGCCGTCTCCTCTCTCCTCTCCCCCGTCACTCATTCTGTGTCTGATCCTCACGCCGTCTCCTCTCTCCTCTCCCCCGTCACTCATTCTGTGTCTGATCCTCACGCCGTCTCCTCTCTCCCTCTTCCCCGTCACTCATTCTGTGTCTGATCCTCACGCCGTCTCCTCTCCTCTCCCCCGTCACTCATTCTGTGTCTGATCCTCACGCCGTCTCTCTCTCCTCTCCCCCGTCACTCATTCTGTGTCTGATCCTCACGCCGTCTCCTCTCTCCTCTCCCCCGTCACTCATTCTGTGTCTGATCCTCACGCCGTCTCCTCTCTCCCCCCGTCACTCATTCTGTGTCTGATCCTCACGCCGTCTCCTCTCTCCCCCGTCACTCATTCTGTGTCTGATCCTCACGTCCTCTCTCCTCTCCCCCGTCACTCATTCTGTGTCTGATCCTCACGCCGTCTCCTCTCTCCCCCGTCACTCATTCTGTGTCTGATCCTCACGCCGTCTCCTCTCTCCTCTCCCCCGTCACTCATTCTGTGTCTGATCCTCACGCCGTCTCCTCTCTCCTCTCCCCCGTCACTCATTCTGTGTCTGATCCTCACGCCGTCTCCTCTCCCCCCGTCACTCATTCTGTGTCTGATCCTCACGCCGTCTCCTCTCTCCTCTCCCCCGTCACTCATTCTGTGTCTGATCCTCACGCCGTCTCCTCTCTCCTCTCCCCCGTCACTCATTCTGTGTCTGATCCTCACGCCGTCTCCTCTCTCCCCCGTCACTCATTCTGTGTCTGATCCTCACGCCGTCTCTCTCTCCTCTCCCCCGTCACTCATTCTGTGTCTGATCCTCACCCGTCTCCTCTCTCCCCGTCACTCATTCTGTGTCTGATCCTCACGCCGTCCTCCTCCTCTCCCCCGTCACTCATTCTGTGTCTGATCCTCACGCCGTCTCCTCTCCCCCGTCACTCATTCTGTGTCTGATCCTCACGCCGTCTCCTCTCTCCTCTCCCCGTCACTCATTCTGTGTCTGATCCTCACGCCGTCTCCTCTCTCCCCGTCACTCATTCTGTGTCTGATCCTCACGCCGTCTCCTCTCTCCCCCGTCACTCATTCTGTGTCTGATCCTCACGCCGTCTCCTCTCCTCTCCCCCGTCACTCATTCTGTGTCTGATCCTCACGCCGTCTCCTCTCTCCTCCCGTCACTCGTTCTGTGTCTGATCCTCACGCCGTCTCCTCTCTCCTCTCCCCCGTCACTCATTCTGTGTCTGATCCTCACGCCGTCTCCTCTCTCCTCTCCCCGTCACTCATTCTGTGTCTGATCCTCACGCCGTCTCCTCTCTCCTCTCCCCCGTCACTCATTCTGTGTCTGATCCTCACGCCGTCTCCTCCTCCCCGTCACTCATTCTGTGTCTGATCCTCACGCCGTCTCCTCTCCTCCCCCGTCACTCATTCTGTGTCTGATCCTCACGCCGTCTCCTCTCTCCTCTCCCCGTCACTCATTCTGTGTCTGATCCTCACGCCGTCTCCTCTCTCCTCTCCCCCGTCACTCATTCTGTGTCTGATCCTCACGCCGTCTCCTCTCTCCCCCGTCACTCATTCTGTGTCTGATCCTCACGCCGTCTCCTCTCTCCTCTCCCGTCACTCATTCTGTGTCTGATCCTCACGCCGTCTCCTCTCTCCTCTCCCCGTCACTCATTCTGTGTCTGATCCTCACGCCGTCTCCTCTCTCCTCTCCCCGTCACTCATTCTGTGTCTGATCCTCACGCCGTCCCTCTCTCCTCTCCCCGTCACTCATTCTGTGTCTGATCCTCACCCGTCTCCTCTCCTCTCCCCCGTCACTCATTCTGTGTCTGATCCTCACGCCGTCTCCTCTCTCCTCTCCCCCGTCACTCATTCTGTGTCTGATCCTCACACCGTCTCTCTCTCCTCTCCCCCGTCACTCATTCTGTGTCTGATCCTCACGCCGTCTCCTCTCCCCGTCACTCATTCTGTGTCTGATCCTCACGCCGTCTCCTCTCTCCTCTCCCCCGTCACTCATTCTGTGTCTGATCCTCACCCGTCTCCTCTCCTCTCCCCGTCACTCATTCTGTGTCTGATCCTCACGCCGTCTCCTCTCCCCCGTCACTCATTCTGTGTCTGATCCTCACGCCGCTCTCCTCTCCCCCGTCACTCATTCTGTGTCTGATCCTCACGCCGTCTCCTCTCTCCTCTCCCCGTCACTCATTCTGTGTCTGATCCTCACGCCGTCTCCTCTCTCCTCTCCCCCGTCACTCATTCTGTGTCTGATCCTCACGCCGTCTCCTCTCTCCTCTCCCCGTCACTCATTCTGTGTCTGATCCTCACGCCGTCTCCTCTCCTCTCCCCCGTCACTCATTCTGTGTCTGATCCTCACGCCGTCTCCTCTCCTCTCCCCCGTCACTCATTCTGTGTCTGATCCTCACGCCGTCTCCTCTCTCCTCTCCCCCGTCACTCATTCTGTGTCTGATCCTCACGCCGTCTCCTCTCTCCTCTCCCCCGTCACTCATTCTGTGTCTGATCCTCACGCCGTCTCCTCTCTCCTCTCCCCCGTCACTCATTCTGTGTCTGATCCTCACGCCGTCTCCCCTCTCCCCGTCACTCATTCTGTGTCTGATCCTCACGCCGTCTCCTCTCTCCTCTCCCCCGTCACTCATTCTGTGTCTGATCCTCACGCCGTCTCCTCTCTCCTCTCCCCCGTCACTCATTCTGTGTCTGATCCTCACGCCGTCTCCTCTCCCTCTCCCCGTCACTCATTCTGTGTCTGATCCTCACGCCGTCTCCTCTCTCTCCCCCGTCACTCATTCTGTGTCTGATCCTCACGCCGTCTCCTCTCCTCTCCCACGTCACTCATTCTGTGTCTGATCCTCACGCCGTCTCCTCTCCTCTCCCCGTCACTCATTCTGTGTCTGATCCTCACGCCGTCTCCTCCTCTCCCCCGTCACTCATTCTGTGTCTGATCCTCACGCCGTCTCCTCTCTCCTCTCCCCCGTCACTCATTCTGTGTCTGATCCTCACCGCCGTCTCCTCTCCTCTCCCCCGTCACTCATTCTGTGTCTGATCCTCACGCCGTCTCCTCTCCTCTCCCCCGTCACTCATTCTGTGTCTGATCCTCACGCCGTCTCCCTCTCCCCCGTCACTCATTCTGTGTCTGATCCTCACGCCGTCTCCTCTCTCCTCTCCCCCGTCACTCATTCTGTGTCTGATCCTCACGCCGTCTCCTCTCTCCTCTCCCCCGTCACTCATTCTGTGTCTGATCCTCACGCCGTCTCCTCTCTCCTCTCCCCCGTCACTCATTCTGTGTCTGATCCTCACGCCGTCTCCTCTCTCCTCTCCCCCGTCACTCATTCTGTGTCTGATCCTCACGCCGTCTCCTCTCCCCCGTCACTCATTCTGTGTCTGATCCTCACGCCGTCTCCTCTCTCCTCTCCCCGTCACTCATTCTGTGTCTGATCCTCACGCCGTCTCCTCTCCTCTCCCCCGTCACTCATTCTGTGTCTGATCCTCACGCCGTCTCCTCTCCTCTCCCCGTCACTCATTCTGTGTCTGATCCTCACGCCGTCTCCTCTCTCTCTCCCCCGTCACTCATTCTGTGTCTGATCCTCACGCCGTCTCCTCTCCCTCTCCCCGTCACTCATTCTGTGTCTGATCCTCACGCCGTCTCCTCTCTCCTCTCCCCGTCACTCATTCTGTGTCTGATCCTCACGCCGTCTCCTCTCTCCCCGTCACTCATTCTGTGTCTGATCCTCACGCCGTCTCCTCTCCTCTCCCCCGTCACTCATTCTGTGTCTGATCCTCACGCCGTCTCCTCTCCCCCGTCACTCATTCTGTGTCTGATCCTCACGCCGTCTCCTCTCCTCTCCCCCGTCACTCATTCTGTGTCTGATCCTCACGCCGTCTCCTCTCTCTCTCCCCCGTCACTCATTCTGTGTCTGATCCTCACGCCGTCTCCTCTCCTCTCCCCCGTCACTCATTCTGTGTCTGATCCTCACGCCGTCTCCTCTCTCCTCTCCCCCGTCACTCATTCTGTGTCTGATCCTCACGCCGTCTCCTCTCTCCTCTCCCCCGTCACTCATTCTGTGTCTGATCCTCACGCCGTCTCCTCTCTCCTCTCCCCCGTCACTCATTCTGTGTCTGATCCTCACGCCGTCTCCTCTCTCCTCTCCCCCGTCACTCATTCTGTGTCTGATCCTCACGCCGTCTCCTCTCCTCTCCCGTCACTCATTCTGTGTCTGATCCTCACGCCGTCTCCTCTCCCCCGTCACTCATTCTGTGTCTGATCCTCACGCCGTCTCCTCTCTCCTCTCCCCCGTCACTCATTCTGTGTCTGATCCTCACGCCGTCTCCTCTCTCCTCTCCCCCGTCACTCATTCTGTGTCTGATCCTCACGCCGTCTCCTCTCCTCCCCCGTCACTCATTCTGTGTCTGATCCTCACGCCGTCTCCTCTCTCCTCTCCCCGTCACTCATTCTGTGTCTGATCCTCACGCCGTCTCCTCTCCCCCGTCACTCATTCTGTGTCTGATCCTCACGCCGTCTCCTCTCTCCCCCGTCACTCATTCTGTGTCTGATCCTCACGCCGTCTCCTCTCTCCCCCGTCACTCATTCTGTGTCTGATCCTCACGCCGTCTCCTCTCCCCCGTCACTCATTCTGTGTCTGATCCTCACGCCGTCTCCTCTCTCCTCTCCCCGTCACTCATTCTGTGTCTGATCCTCACGCCGTCTCCTCTCTCCCCCGTCACTCATTCTGTGTCTGATCCTCACGCCGTCTCCTCTCCTCTCCCCCGTCACTCATTCTGTGTCTGATCCTCACGCCGTCTCCTCTCTCCTCCCGTCACTCATTCTGTGTCTGATCCTCACGCCGTCTCCTCTCTCCTCTCCCCGTCACTCATTCTGTGTCTGATCCTCACGCCGTCTCCTCTCTCCTCTCCCCCGTCACTCATTCTGTGTCTGATCCTCACGCCGTCTCCTCTCTCCTCTCCCCCGTCACTCATTCTGTGTCTGATCCTCACGCCGTCTCCTCTCCTCTCCCCCGTCACTCATTCTGTGTCTGATCCTCACGCCGTCTCCTCTCTCCTCTCCCCCGTCACTCATTCTGTGTCTGATCCTCACGCCGTCTCCTCTCTCCTCTCCCCCGTCACTCATTCTGTGTCTGATCCTCACGCCGTCTCCTCTCTCCTCTCCCCGTCACTCATTCTGTGTCTGATCCTCACGCCGTCTCCTCTCTCCTCTCCCCCGTCACTCATTCTGTGTCTGATCCTCACGCCGTCCCCTCTCTCTCCCCGTCACTCATTCTGTGTCTGATCCTCACGTCCTCTCCTCTCCCCCGTCACTCATTCTGTGTCTGATCCTCACGCCGTCTCCTCTCTCCTCTCCCCCGTCACTCATTCTGTGTCTGATCCTCACGCCGTCTCCTCTCCTCTCCCCGTCACTCATTCTGTGTCTGATCCTCACGCCGTCTCCTCTCTCCCCGTCACTCATTCTGTGTCTGATCCTCACGCCGTCCTCCTCTCCCCCGTCACTCATTCTGTGTCTGATCCTCACGTCCTCCCCTCTCCCCCGTCACTCATTCTGTGTCTGATCCTCACGCCGTCTCCTCTCCCCCGTCACTCATTCTGTGTCTGATCCTCACGCCGTCTCCTCTCCTCCCCGTCACTCATTCTGTGTCTGATCCTCACGCCGTCTCCTCTCCCCCGTCACTCATTCTGTGTCTGATCCTCACGCCGTCTCCTCTCTCCTCTCCCCCGTCACTCATTCTGTGTCTGATCCTCACGCCGTCTCCTCTCCTCTCCCCCGTCACTCATTCTGTGTCTGATCCTCACGCCGTCTCCTCTCTCCTCTCCCCCGTCACTCATTCTGTGTCTGATCCTCACGCCGTCTCCTCTCTCCTCTCCCCCGTCACTCATTCTGTGTCTGATCCTCACGCCGTCTCCTCTCTCCTCTCCCCCGTCACTCATTCTGTGTCTGATCCTCACGCCGTCTCCTCTCTCCTCTCCCCCGTCACTCATTCTGTGTCTGATCCTCACGCCGTCTCCTCTCTCCTCTCCCCGTCACTCATTCTGTGTCTGATCCTCACGCCGTCTCCTCTCTCCTCTCCCCTGTCACTCATTCTGTGTCTGATCCTCACGCCGTCTCTCTCCTCTCCCCCGTCACTCATTCTGTGTCTGATCCTCACGCCGTCTCCTCTCTCCTCTCCCCCGTCACTCATTCTGTGTCTGATCCTCACGCCGTCTCCTCTCCTCTCCCCCGTCACTCATTCTGTGTCTGATCCTCACGCCGTCTCCTCTCTCCTCTCCCCGTCACTCATTCTGTGTCTGATCCTCACGCCGTCTCCCTCTCCCCCGTCACTCATTCTGTGTCTGATCCTCACGCCGTCTCCTCTCTCCTCTCCCCCGTCACTCATTCTGTGTCTGATCCTCACGCCGTCTCCTCTCTCTCTCCCCCGTCACTCATTCTGTGTCTGATCCTCACGCCGTCTCCTCTCCCTCTCCCCGTCACTCATTCTGTGTCTGATCCTCACGCCGTCTCCTCTCTCCTCTCCCCCGTCACTCATTCTGTGTCTGATCCTCACGCCGTCTCCTCTCTCTCCCCGTCACTCATTCTGTGTCTGATCCTCACGCCGTCTCCTCTCTCCTCTCCCCCGTCACTCATTCTGTGTCTGATCCTCACGCCGTCCTCCTCTCCCCCGTCACTCATTCTGTGTCTGATCCTCACGCCGTCTCCTCTCTCCTCTCCCCCGTCACTCATTCTGTGTCTGATCCTCACGCCGTCTCCTCTCCTCTCCCCGTCACTCATTCTGTGTCTGATCCTCACGCCGTCTCCTCTCCTCTCCCCCGTCACTCATTCTGTGTCTGATCCTCACGCCGTCTCCTCTCCTCTCCCCCGTCACTCATTCTGTGTCTGATCCTCACGTCCTCTCCTCTCCCCCGTCACTCATTCTGTGTCTGATCCTCACGCCGTCTCCTCTCTCCTCTCCCCCGTCACTCATTCTGTGTCTGATCCTCACGCCGTCTCCTCTCCTCTCCCCCGTCACTCATTCTGTGTCTGATCCTCACGCCGTCTCCTCTCTCCTCTCCCCCGTCACTCATTCTGTGTCTGATCCTCACGCCGTCTCCTCTCCCCCCCGTCACTCATTCTGTGTCTGATCCTCACGCCGTCTCCTCTCTCCTCTCCCCTGTCACTCATTCTGTGTCTGATCCTCACGCCGTCTCCTCCTCCCCCGTCACTCATTCTGTGTCTGATCCTCACGCCGTCTCCTCTCTCCTCTCCCCGTCACTCATTCTGTGTCTGATCCTCACGCCGTCTCCTCTCTCCTCTCCCCCGTCACTCATTCTGTGTCTGATCCTCACGCCGTCTCCTCTCCCCTCTCCCCCGTCACTCATTCTGTGTCTGATCCTCACGCCGTCTCCTCTCTCCCCCGTCACTCATTCTGTGTCTGATCCTCACGCCGTCTCCTCTCTCCCCGTCACTCATTCTGTGTCTGATCCTCACGCCGTCTCCTCTCCCCCGTCACTCATTCTGTGTCTGATCCTCACGCCGTCTCCTCTCTCCCCCGTCACTCATTCTGTGTCTGATCCTCACGCCGTCTCCTCTCCTCTCCCCCGTCACTCATTCTGTGTCTGATCCTCACGCCGTCTCCTCTCCTCTCCCCCGTCACTCATTCTGTGTCTGATCCTCACGCCGTCTCCTCTCTCCTCTCCCCCGTCACTCATTCTGTGTCTGATCCTCACGCCGTCTCCTCTCTCCTCTCCCCCGTCACTCATTCTGTGTCTGATCCTCACGCCGTCTCCTCTCTCCTCTCCCCCGTCACTCATTCTGTGTCTGATCCTCACGCCGTCTCCTCTCCCCGTCACTCATTCTGTGTCTGATCCTCACGCCGTCTCCTCTCCCCCGTCACTCATTCTGTGTCTGATCCTCACGCCGTCTCCTCTCCCCCGTCACTCATTCTGTGTCTGATCCTCACGCCGTCTCCTCTCTCCTCTCCCCCGTCACTCATTCTGTGTCTGATCCTCACGCCGTCTCCTCTCTCCTCTCCCCCGTCACTCATTCTGTGTCTGATCCTCACGCCGTCTCCTCTCTCCCCGTCACTCATTCTGTGTCTGATCCTCACGCCGTCTCCTCTCTCCTCTCCCCCGTCACTCATTCTGTGTCTGATCCTCACGCCGTCTCCTCCTCCCCCGTCACTCATTCTGTGTCTGATCCTCACGCCGTCTCCTCTCTCCTCTCCCCGTCACTCATTCTGTGTCTGATCCTCACGCCGTCTCCTCTCTCCTCTCCCCCGTCACTCATTCTGTGTCTGATCCTCACGCCGTCTCCTCTCTCCTCTCCCCCGTCACTCATTCTGTGTCTGATCCTCACGCCGTCTCCTCTCTCCTCTCCCCCGTCACTCATTCTGTGTCTGTTCCTCACGCCGTCTCCTCTCCCCTCTCCCCGTCACTCATTCTGTGTCTGATCCTCACGCCGTCTCCTCTCTCCTCTCCCCCGTCACTCATTCTGTGTCTGATCCTCACGCCGTCTCCTCTCCTCTCCCCCGTCACTCATTCTGTGTCTGATCCTCACGCCGTCTCCTCTCTCCCCCGTCACTCATTCTGTGTCTGATCCTCACGCCGTCTCCTCTCCCCCGTCACTCATTCTGTGTCTGATCCTCACGCCGTCTCCTCTCTCCTCCCCCGTCACTCATTCTGTGTCTGATCCTCACGCCGTCTCCTCTCCTCTCCCCCGTCACTCATTCTGTGTCTGATCCTCACGCCGTCTCCTCTCCTCTCCCCGTCACTCATTCTGTGTCTGATCCTCACGCCGTCTCCTCTCTCCCTCTCCCCCGTCACTCATTCTGTGTCTGATCCTCACGCCGTCTCCTCTCCTCTCCCCCGTCACTCATTCTGTGTCTGATCCTCACGCCGTCTCCTCTCTCCTCTCCCCGTCACTCATTCTGTGTCTGATCCTCACGCCGTCTCCTCTCCCCTCTCCCCCGTCACTCATTCTGTGTCTGATCCTCACGCCGTCTCCTCTCTCCCCCGTCACTCATTCTGTGTCTGATCCTCACGCCGTCTCCTCTCTCCCCGTCACTCATTCTGTGTCTGATCCTCACGCCGTCTCCTCTCTCCCCGTCACTCATTCTGTGTCTGATCCTCACGCCGTCTCCTCTCTCCCCCCCGTCACTCATTCTGTGTCTGATCCTCACGCCGTCTCCTCTCCTCTCCCCGTCACTCATTCTGTGTCTGATCCTCACGCCGTCTCCTCTCCTCTCCCCCGTCACTCATTCTGTGTCTGATCCTCACGCCGTCTCCTCTCTCCTCTCCCCCCGTCACTCATTCTGTGTCTGATCCTCACGCCGTCTCCTCTCTCCTCTCCCCCGTCACTCATTCTGTGTCTGATCCTCACGCCGTCTCCTCTCTCCTCTCCCCCGTCACTCATTCTGTGTCTGATCCTCACCCGCCGTCTCCTCCTCTCCCCCGTCACTCATTCTGTGTCTGATCCTCACGCCGTCTCCTCTCCCCCGTCACTCATTCTGTGTCTGATCCTCACGCCGTCTCCTCTCCCCCGTCACTCATTCTGTGTCTGATCCTCACGCCGTCTCCTCTCTCCTCTCCCCCGTCACTCATTCTGTGTCTGATCCTCACGCCGTCTCCTCTCTCCTCTCCCCCGTCACTCATTCTGTGTCTGATCCTCACGCCGTCTCCTCCTCTCCCCCGTCACTCATTCTGTGTCTGATCCTCACGCCGTCTCCTCTCTCCTCTCCCCCGTCACTCATTCTGTGTCTGATCCTCACGCCGTCTCCTCTCTCCCCCGTCACTCATTCTGTGTCTGATCCTCACGCCGTCTCCTCTCTCCCCCGTCACTCATTCTGTGTCTGATCCTCACGCCGTCTCCTCTCTCCTCTCCCCCGTCACTCATTCTGTGTCTGATCCTCACGCCGTCTCCTCTCTCCTCTCCCCGTCACTCATTCTGTGTCTGATCCTCACGCCGTCTCCTCTCTCCTCTCCCCGTCACTCATTCTGTGTCTGATCCTCACGCCGTCTCCTCTCTCCCCCGTCACTCATTCTGTGTCTGATCCTCACGCCGTCTCCTCTCCCCCGTCACTCATTCTGTGTCTGATCCTCACGCCGTCTCCTCTCTCCTCTCCCCCGTCACTCATTCTGTGTCTGATCCTCACGCCGTCTCCTCTCTCCCCGTCACTCATTCTGTGTCTGATCCTCACGCTGTCTCCTCTCTCCTCTCCCCCGTCACTCATTCTGTGTCTGATCCTCACGCCGTCTCCTCTCTCCTCTCCCGTCACTCATTCTGTGTCTGATCCTCACGCCGTCTCCTCTCTCCTCTCCCCCGTCACTCATTCTGTGTCTGATCCTCACGCCGTCTCCTCTCTCCCCCGTCACTCATTCTGTGTCTGATCCTCACGCCGTCTCCTCTCTCCTCTCCCCCGTCACTCATTCTGTGTCTGATCCTCACGCCGTCTCCTCTCCTCTCCCCGTCACTCATTCTGTGTCTGATCCTCACGCCGTCTCCTCTCTCCTCTCCCCCGTCACTCATTCTGTGTCTGATCCTCACGCCGTCTCCTCTCTCCTCTCCCCGTCACTCATTCTGTGTCTGATCCTCACGCCGTCTCCTCTCTCCTCTCCCCCGTCACTCATTCTGTGTCTGATCCTCACGCCGTCTCCTCTCTCCTCTCCCCGTCACTCATTCTGTGTCTGATCCTCACGCCGTCTCCTCTCTCCTCTCCCCCGTCACTCATTCTGTGTCTGATCCTCACGCCGTCTCCTCTCTCCTCTCCCCCGTCACTCATTCTGTGTCTGATCCTCACGCCGTCTCCTCTCTCCTCTCCCCGTCACTCATTCTGTGTCTGATCCTCACGCCGTCTCCTCTCTCTCTCCCCCGTCACTCATTCTGTGTCTGATCCTCACGCCGTCTCCTCTCCTCTCCCGTCACTCATTCTGTGTCTGATCCTCACGCCGTCTCCTCTCTCCCCGTCACTCATTCTGTGTCTGATCCTCACGCCGTCTCCTCTCCCCCCGTCACTCATTCTGTGTCTGATCCTCACGCCGTCTCCTCTCTCCCCGTCACTCATTCTGTGTCTGATCCTCACGCCGTCTCCTCTCTCCCCGTCACTCATTCTGTGTCTGATCCTCACGCCTGTCTCCTCTCTCCTCTCCCCCGTCACTCATTCTGTGTCTGATCCTCACGCCGTCTCCTCTCTCCTCTCCCCCGTCACTCATTCTGTGTCTGATCCTCACGCCGTCTCCTCTCTCCTCTCCCCCGTCACTCATTCTGTGTCTGATCCTCACGCCGTCTCCTCTCTCCCCCGTCACTCATTCTGTGTCTGATCCTCACGCCGTCTCCTCTCTCCTCTCCCCCGTCACTCATTCTGTGTCTGATCCTCACGCCGTCTCCTCTCCTCTCCCCCGTCACTCATTCTGTGTCTGATCCTCACGCCGTCTCCTCTCTCCTCTCCCCCGTCACTCATTCTGTGTCTGATCCTCACGCCGTCTCCTCTCTCCTCTCCCCGTCACTCATTCTGTGTCTGATCCTCACGCCGTCTCCTCTCTCCTCTCCCCCGTCACTCATTCTGTGTCTGATCCTCACGCCGTCTCCTCTCTCCTCTCCCCCGTCACTCATTCTGTGTCTGATCCTCACGCCGTCTCCTCTCTCCTCTCCCCCGTCACTCATTCTGTGTCTGATCCTCACGCCGTCTCCTCCTCTCCCCCGTCACTCATTCTGTGTCTGATCCTCACGCCGTCTCCTCTCTCCTCTCCCCCGTCACTCATTCTGTGTCTGATCCTCACGCCGTCTCCTCTCCTCTCCCCGTCACTCATTCTGTGTCTGATCCTCACGCCGTCTCCTCTCTCCTCTCCCCGTCACTCATTCTGTGTCTGATCCTCACGCCGTCTCCTCTCTCCTCTCCCCCGTCACTCATTCTGTGTCTGATCCTCACGCCGTCTCCTCTCCCCGTCACTCATTCTGTGTCTGATCCTCACGCCGTCTCCTCTCCCCCGTCACTCATTCTGTGTCTGATCCTCACGCCGTCTCCTCTCTCCTCTCCCCCGTCACTCATTCTGTGTCTGATCCTCACGCCGTCTCCTCTCTCCTCTCCCCCGTCACTCATTCTGTGTCTGATCCTCACGCCGTCTCCTCTCTCCTCTCCCCCGTCACTCATTCTGTGTCTGATCCTCACGCCGTCTCCTCTCTCCTCTCCCCCGTCACTCATTCTGTGTCTGATCCTCACGCCGTCTCCTCTCTCCTCCCCGTCACTCATTCTGTGTCTGATCCTCACGCCGTCTCCTCTCTCCCCGTCACTCATTCTGTGTCTGATCCTCACGCCGTCTCCTCTCTCCTCTCCCCCGTCACTCATTCTGTGTCTGATCCTCACGCCGTCTCCTCTCTCTCCCCGTCACTCATTCTGTGTCTGATCCTCACGCCGTCTCCTCTCTCCTCTCCCCCGTCACTCATTCTGTGTCTGATCCTCACGCCGTCTCCTCTCTCCTCTCCCCCGTCACTCATTCTGTGTCTGATCCTCACGCCGTCTCCTCTCTCCTCTCCCCCGTCACTCATTCTGTGTCTGATCCTCACGCCGTCTCCTCTCTCCTCTCCCCCGTCACTCATTCTGTGTCTGATCCTCACGCCGTCTCCTCTCTCCTCCCCCGTCACTCATTCTGTGTCTGATCCTCACGCCGTCTCCTCTCCCCCCGTCACTCATTCTGTGTCTGATCCTCACGCCGTCTCCTCTCTCCTCTCCCCCGTCACTCATTCTGTGTCTGATCCTCACGCCGTCTCCTCTCTCCCTCCCCGTCACTCATTCTGTGTCTGATCCTCACGCCGTCTCCTCTCTCCTCTCCCCCGTCACTCATTCTGTGTCTGATCCTCACGCCGTCTCCCTCTCTCCCCCGTCACTCATTCTGTGTCTGATCCTCACGCCGTCTCCTCTCTCCCCCGTCACTCATTCTGTGTCTGATCCTCACGCCGTCTCCTCTCTCCCCCGTCACTCATTCTGTGTCTGATCCTCACGCCGTCTCCTCTCCCCCCGTCACTCATTCTGTGTCTGATCCTCACGCCGTCTCCTCTCCTCTCCCCCGTCACTCATTCTGTGTCTGATCCTCACGCCGTCTCCTCTCTCCTCTCCCCCGTCACTCATTCTGTGTCTGATCCTCACGCCGTCTCCTCTCTCCTCTCCCCGTCACTCATTCTGTGTCTGATCCTCACGCCGTCTCCTCTCTCCTCTCCCCGTCACTCATTCTGTGTCTGATCCTCACGCCGTCTCCTCTCTCCTCTCCCCCGTCACTCATTCTGTGTCTGATCCTCACGCCGTCTCCTCTCCCCGTCACTCATTCTGTGTCTGATCCTCACGCCGTCTCTCTCCCCCGTCACTCATTCTGTGTCTGATCCTCACGCCGTCTCCTCTCTCCTCTTCCCCGTCACTCATTCTGTGTCTGATCCTCACGCCGTCTCCTCTCCACGTCACTCTGATCCTCACGCCGTCTCCTCTCCCCCGTCACTCATTCTGTGTCTGATCCTCACGCCGTCTCCTCTCCTCTCCCCCGTCACTCATTCTGTGTCTGATCCTCACGCCGTCTCCTCTCCCCCGTCACTCATTCTGTGTCTGATCCTCACGCCGTCTCCTCTCTCCTCTCCCCCGTCACTCATTCTGTGTCTGATCCTCACGCCGTCCCCTCTCTCCTCCGTCACTCATTCTGTGTCTGATCCTCACGCTGTCTCCTCTCTCCTCTCCCCCGTCACTCATTCTGTGTCTGATCCTCACGCCGTCCCCTCTCTCCTCCGTCACTCATTCTGTGTCTGATCCTCACGCCGTCTCCTCTCTCCCCGTCACTCATTCTGTGTCTGATCCTCACGCCGTCTCCTCTCTCCTCTCCCCCGTCACTCATTCTGTGTCTGATCCTCACGCCGTCTCCTCTCCCCCGTCACTCATTCTGTGTCTGATCCTCACGCCGTCTCCTCTCTCCTCTCCCCCGTCACTCATTCTGTGTCTGATCCTCACGCCGTCTCCTCTCCCCCGTCACTCATTCTGTGTCTGATCCTCACGCCGTCTCCTCTCTCCTCTACCACGTCACTCATTCTGTGTCTGATCCTCACGCCGTCTCCTCTCTCCTCTCCCCCGTCACTCATTCTGTGTCTGATCCTCACGCCGTCTCCTCTCTCCTCTCCCCGTCACTCATTCTGTCTCTGATCCTCACGCCGTCTCCTCTCCCCCCGTCACTCATTCTGTGTCTGATCCTCACGCCGTCTCCTCTCTCCTCTCCCCCGTCACTCATTCTGTGTCTGATCCTCACGCCGTCTCCTCTCCCCTCTCCCCCGTCACTCATTCTGTGTCTGATCCTCACGCCGTCTCCTCTCTCCTCTCCCCCGTCACTCATTCTGTGTCTGATCCTCACGCCGTCTCCTCTCCCCCGTCACTCATTCTGTGTCTGATCCTCACGCCGTCTCCTCTCTTCCGTCACTCATTCTGTGTCTGATCCTCACGCCGTCTCCTCTCTCCTCTCCCCCGTCACTCATTCTGTGTCTGATCCTCACGCCGTCTCCTCTCCCCGTCACTCATTCTGTGTCTGATCCTCACGCCGTCTCCTCGCTCCGTCACTCATTCTGTGTCTGATCCTCACGCCGTCTCCTCTCTCCTCTTCCCCCGTCACTCATTCTGTGTCTGATCCTCACGCCGTCTCCTCTCCCCCGTCACTCATTCTGTGTCTGATCCTCACGCCGTCTCCTCTCCCCGTCACTCATTCTGTGTCTGATCCTCACGCCGTCTCCTCTCCCCGTCACTCATTCTGTGTCTGATCCTCACGCTGTCTCCTCTCTCCTCTCCCCCGTCACTCATTCTGTGTCTGATCCTCACGCCGTCTCCTCTCTCCTCTCCTCCGTCACTCATTCTGTGTCTGATCCTCACGCCGTCTCCTCTCTCCCCGTCACTCATTCTGTGTCTGATCCTCACGCCGTCTCCTCTCTCCTCTCCCCCGTCACTCATTCTGTGTCTGATCCTCACGCCGTCTCCTCTCTCCTCTCCCCGTCACTCATTCTGTGTCTGATCCTCACGCCGTCTCCTCTCTCCTCTCCCCCGTCACTCATTCTGTGTCTGATCCTCACGCCGTCTCCTCTCTCCCCCGTCACTCATTCTGTGTCTGATCCTCACGCCGTCTCCTCTCCCCCGTCACTCATTCTGTGTCTGATCCTCACGCCGTCTCCTCTCTCCTCTCCCCCGTCACTCATTCTGTGTCTGATCCTCACGCCGTCTCCTCTCTCCTCTCCCCCGTCACTCATTCTGTGTCTGATCCTCACGCCGTCTCCTCTCTCCTCTCCCCCGTCACTCATTCTGTGTCTGATCCTCACGCCGTCTCCTCTCCCCCGTCACTCATTCTGTGTCTGATCCTCACGCCGTCTCCTCTCCCCGTCACTCATTCTGTGTCTGATCCTCACGCCGTCTCCTCTCCCCCCGTCACTCATTCTGTGTCTGATCCTCACGCCGTCTCCTCTCCCCCGTCACTCATTCTGTGTCTGATCCTCACGCCGTCTCCTCTCCCCCGTCACTCATTCTGTGTCTGATCCTCACGCCGTCTCCTCTCCTCTCCCCCGTCACTCATTCTGTGTCTGATCCTCACGCCGTCTCCTCTCTCCCCCGTCACTCATTCTGTGTCTGATCCTCACGCCGTCTCCTCTCCCCCGTCACTCATTCTGTGTCTGATCCTCACGCCGTCTCCTCTCCTCTCCCCCGTCACTCATTCTGTGTCTGATCCTCACGCCGTCTCCTCTCTCCCCCGTCACTCATTCTGTGTCTGATCCTCACGCCCGTCTCCTCTCTCCTCTCCCCCGTCACTCATTCTGTGTCTGATCCTCACCCCGTCTCCTCTCCCCGTCACTCATTCTGTGTCTGATCCTCACGCCGTCTCCTCTCTCCTCCGTCACTCATTCTGTGTCTGATCCTCACGCCGTCTCCTCTCTCCTCTCCCCCGTCACTCATTCTGTGTCTGATCCTCACGCCGTCTCCTCTCCCCGTCACTCATTCTGTGTCTGATCCTCACGCCGTCTCCTCTCCTCTCCCCCGTCACTCATTCTGTGTCTGATCCTCACGCCGTCTCCTCTCTCCTCCGTCACTCGTTCTGTGTCTGATCCTCACGCCGTCTCCTCTCTCCTCTCCCCCGTCACTCATTCTGTGTCTGATCCTCACGCCGTCTCCTCTCTCCTCTCCCCCGTCACTCATTCTGTGTCTGATCCTCACGCCGTCTCCTCTCCCCGTCACTCATTCTGTGTCTGATCCTCACGCCGTCTCCTCTCTCCCCCGTCACTCATTCTGTGTCTGATCCTCACGCCGTCTCCTCTCTCCTCTCCCCGTCACTCATTCTGTGTCTGATCCTCACGCCGTCTCCTCTCTCCTCTCCCCCGTCACTCATTCTGTGTCTGATCCTCACGCCGTCTCCTCTCTCCTCTTCCCCGTCACTCATTCTGTGTCTGATCCTCACGCCGTCTCCTCTCTCCTCTCCCCCGTCACTCATTCTGTGTCTGATCCTCACGCCGTCTCCTCTCTCCTCTCCCCCGTCACTCATTCTGTGTCTGATCCTCACGCCGTCTCCTCTCTCCTCTCCCCCGTCACTCATTCTGTGTCTGATCCTCACGCCGTCTCCTCTCCCCCGTCACTCATTCTGTGTCTGATCCTCACGCCGTCCCCTCTCCCCGTCACTCATTCTGTGTCTGATCCTCACGCCGTCTCCTCTCTCCTCTCCCCCGTCACTCATTCTGTGTCTGATCCTCACGCCGTCTCCTCTCCTCTCCCCGTCACTCATTCTGTGTCTGATCCTCACACCGTCTCCTCTCTCCTCTCCCCCGTCACTCATTCTGTGTCTGATCCTCACGCCGTCTCCTCTCTCCTCTCCCCCGTCACTCATTCTGTGTCTGATCCTCACGTCCTCTCCTCTCCCCCGTCACTCATTCTGTGTCTGATCCTCACGCCGTCTCCTCTCTCCTCTCCCCCGTCACTCATTCTGTGTCTGATCCTCACGCCGTCTCCTCTCTCCTCTCCCCGTCACTCATTCTGTGTCTGATCCTCACGCCGTCTCCTCTCTCCCTCTCCCCCGTCACTCATTCTGTGTCTGTTCCTCACGCCGTCTCCTCTCCCCTCTCCCCCGTCACTCATTCTGTGTCTGATCCTCACGCCGTCTCCTCTCCCCCGTCACTCATTCTGTGTCTGATCCTCACGCCGTCTCCTCTCCCCCGTCACTCATTCTGTGTCTGATCCTCACGCCGTCTCCTCTCCCCCGTCACTCATTCTGTGTCTGATCCTCACGCCGTCTCCTCTCCCCCGTCACTCATTCTGTGTCTGATCCTCACGCCGTCTCCTCTCCTCTCCCCGTCACTCATTCTGTGTCTGATCCTCACGCCGTCTCCTCTCCTCCCCCGTCACTCATTCTGTGTCTGATCCTCACGCCGTCTCCTCTCCCCCGTCACTCATTCTGTGTCTGATCCTCACGCCGTCTCCTCTCCTCTCCCCCATCACTCATTCTGTGTCTGATCCTCACGCCGTCTCCTCTCCTCCCCCGTCACTCATTCTGTGTCTGATCCTCACGCCCGTCTCCTCTCTCCTCTCCCCCGTCACTCATTCTGTGTCTGATCCTCACCCCGTCTCCTCTCCCCGTCACTCATTCTGTGTCTGATCCTCACGCCGTCTCCTCTCTCCTCCGTCACTCATTCTGTGTCTGATCCTCACGCCGTCTCCTCTCTCCTCTCCCCCGTCACTCATTCTGTGTCTGATCCTCACGCCGTCTCCTCTCCCCCGTCACTCATTCTGTGTCTGATCCTCACGCCGTCTCCTCTCCTCTCCCCGTCACTCGTTCTGTGTCTGATCCTCACGCCGTCTCCTCTCTCCTCTCCCCCGTCACTCATTCTGTGTCTGATCCTCACGCCGTCTCCTCTCTCCTCTCCCCCGTCACTCATTCTGTGTCTGATCCTCACGCCGTCTCCTCTCCCCCGTCACTCATTCTGTGTCTGATCCTCACGCCGTCTCCTCTCTCCCCCGTCACTCATTCTGTGTCTGATCCTCACGCCGTCTCCTCTCTCCTCTCCCCGTCACTCATTCTGTGTCTGATCCTCACGCCGTCTCCTCTCTCCTCTCCCCCGTCACTCATTCTGTGTCTGATCCTCACGCCGTCTCCTCTCTCCTCTCCCCCGTCACTCATTCTGTGTCTGATCCTCACGCCGTCTCCTCTCCCCCGTCACTCATTCTGTGTCTGATCCTCACGCCGTCTCCTCTCCCCCGTCACTCATTCTGTGTCTTATCCTCACGCCGTCTCCTCTCCTCTCCCCCGTCACTCATTCTGTGTCTGATCCTCACGCCGTCTCCTCTCTCCTCTCCCCCGTCACTCATTCTGTGTCTGATCCTCACGTCCTCTCTCCTCTCCCCCGTCACTCATTCTGTGTCTGATCCTCACGCCGTCTCCTCTCTCCCCGTCACTCATTCTGTGTCTGATCCTCTACGCCGTCTCCTCTCTCCTCTCCCCCGTCACTCATTCTGTGTCTGATCCTCACGCCGTCTCCTCTCTCCTCTCCCCCGTCACTCATTCTGTGTCTGATCCTCACGCCGTCTCCTCTCTCCTCTCCCCCGTCACTCATTCTGTGTCTGATCCTCACGCCGTCTCCTCTCTCCTCTCCCCCGTCACTCATTCTGTGTCTGATCCTCACGCCGTCTCCTCTCTCCTCTCCCCCGTCACTCATTCTGTGTCTGATCCTCACGCCGTCTCCTCTCCTCTCCCCCGTCACTCATTCTGTGTCTGATCCTCACGCCGTCTCCTCTCTCCCCCGTCACTCATTCTGTGTCTGATCCTCACGCCGTCTCCTCTCCCCCCGTCACTCATTCTGTGTCTGATCCTCACGCCGTCTCCTCTCCTCTCCCCCGTCACTCATTCTGTGTCTGATCCTCACGCCGTCTCCTCTCTCCCCCGTCACTCATTCTGTGTCTGATCCTCACGCCGTCTCCTCTCTCCTCTCCCCCGTCACTCATTCTGTGTCTGATCCTCACGCCGTCTCCTCTCCCCGTCACTCATTCTGTGTCTGATCCTCACGCCGTCTCCTCTCTCCCTCCGTCACTCATTCTGTGTCTGATCCTCACGCCGTCTCCTCTCTCCTCTCCCCGTCACTCATTCTGTGTCTGATCCTCACGCCGTCTCTCTCTCCCCGTCACTCATTCTGTGTCTGATCCTCACGCCGTCTCCTCTCCTCTCCCCCGTCACTCATTCTGTGTCTGATCCTCACGCCGTCTCCTCTCTCCTCCGTCACTCAGTTCTGTGTCTGATCCTCACGCCGTCTCCTCTCTCCTCTCCCCCGTCACTCATTCTGTGTCTGATCCTCACGCCGTCTCCTCTCTCCTCTCCCCCGTCACTCATTCTGTGTCTGATCCTCACGCCGTCTCCTCTCCCCCGTCACTCATTCTGTGTCTGATCCTCACGCCGTCTCCTCTCCTCTCCCCGTCACTCATTCTGTGTCTGATCCTCACGCCGTCTCCTCTCTCCTCTCCCCCGTCACTCATTCTGTGTCTGATCCTCACGCCGTCTCCTCTCTCTCTCCCCCGTCACTCATTCTGTGTCTGATCCTCACGCCGTCTCCTCTCTCCTCTCCCCGTCACTCATTCTGTGTCTGATCCTCACGCCGTCTCCTCTCTCCTCTCCCCCGTCACTCATTCTGTGTCTGATCCTCACGCCGTCTCCTCTCTCCTCTCCCCCGTCACTCATTCTGTGTCTGATCCTCACGCCGTCTCCTCTCTCCTCTCCCCCGTCACTCATTCTGTGTCTGATCCTCACGCCGTCTCCTCTCCTCCCCGTCACTCATTCTGTGTCTGATCCTCACGCCGTCCTCCTCTCCCCCGTCACTCATTCTGTGTCTGATCCTCACGCCGTCTCCTCTCTCCTCTCCCCCCGTCACTCATTCTGTGTCTGATCCTCACGCCGTCTCCTCTCCTCTCCCCGTCACTCATTCTGTGTCTGATCCTCACGCCGTCTCCTCTCTCCTCTCCCCCGTCACTCATTCTGTGTCTGATCCTCACGCCGTCTCCTCTCTCCTCTCCCCCGTCACTCATTCTGTGTCTGATCCTCACGTCCTCTCCTCTCCCCCGTCACTCATTCTGTGTCTGATCCTCACGCCGTCTCCTCTCTCCTCTCCCCCGTCACTCATTCTGTGTCTGATCCTCACGCCGTCTCCTCTCCCCCCGTCACTCATTCTGTGTCTGATCCTCACGCCGTCTCCTCTCTCCTCTCCCCGTCACTCATTCTGTGTCTGATCCTCACGCCGTCTCCTCTCTCCCTCTCCCCCGTCACTCATTCTGTGTCTGATCCTCACGCCGTCTCCTCTCTCCTCTCCCCGTCACTCATTCTGTGTCTGATCCTCACGCCGTCTCCTCTCCCCCCGTCACTCATTCTGTGTCTGATCCTCACGCCGTCTCCTCTCCCCCGTCACTCATTCTGTGTCTGATCCTCACGCCGTCTCCTCTCCTCCCCGTCACTCATTCTGTGTCTGATCCTCACGCCGTCTCCTCTCTCCCCCGTCACTCATTCTGTGTCTGATCCTCACGCCGTCTCCTCTCCTCTCCCCGTCACTCATTCTGTGTCTGATCCTCACGCCGTCTCCTCTCTCTCCCCCGTCACTCATTCTGTGTCTGATCCTCACGCCGTCTCCTCTCTGTCTGATCCTCACGCCGTCTCCTCTCCTCTCCCCCATCACTCATTCTGTGTCTGATCCTCACGCCGTCTCCTCTCTCCCCCGTCACTCATTCTGTGTCTGATCCTCACGCCCGTCTCCTCTCTCCTCTCCCCCGTCACTCATTCTGTGTCTGATCCTCACCCCGTCTCCTCTCCCCGTCACTCATTCTGTGTCTGATCCTCACGCCGTCTCCTCTCTCCTCCGTCACTCATTCTGTGTCTGATCCTCACACCGTCTCCTCTCTCCTCTCCCCCGTCACTCATTCTGTGTCTGATCCTCACGCCGTCTCCTCTCCCCGTCACTCATTCTGTGTCTGATCCTCACGCCGTCTCCTCTCCTCTCCCCCGTCACTCATTCTGTGTCTGATCCTCACGCCGTCTCCTCTCTCCTCCGTCACTCGTTCTGTGTCTGATCCTCACGCCGTCTCCTCTCTCCTCTCCCCCGTCACTCATTCTGTGTCTGATCCTCACGCCGTCTCCTCTCTCCTCTCCCCCGTCACTCATTCTGTGTCTGATCCTCACGCCGTCTCCTCTCCCCGTCACTCATTCTGTGTCTGATCCTCACGCCGTCTCCTCTCTCCCCCGTCACTCATTCTGTGTCTGATCCTCACGCCGTCTCCTCTCTCCTCTCCCCGTCACTCATTCTGTGTCTGATCCTCACGCCGTCTCCTCTCTCCTCTCCCCCGTCACTCATTCTGTGTCTGATCCTCACGCCGTCTCCTCTCTCCTCTTCCCCGTCACTCATTCTGTGTCTGATCCTCACGCCGTCTCCTCTCTCCTCTCCCCCGTCACTCATTCTGTGTCTGATCCTCACGCCGTCTCCTCTCTCCTCTCCCCCGTCACTCATTCTGTGTCTGATCCTCACGCCGTCTCCTCTCTCCTCTCCCCCGTCACTCATTCTGTGTCTGATCCTCACGCCGTCTCCTCTCCCCCGTCACTCATTCTGTGTCTGATCCTCACGCCGTCTCCTCTCCCCCCGTCACTCATTCTGTGTCTTATCCTCACGCCGTCTCCTCTCCTCTCCCCCGTCACTCATTCTGTGTCTGATCCTCACGCCGTCTCCTCTCTCCTCTCCCCCGTCACTCATTCTGTGTCTGATCCTCACGTCCTCTCTCCTCTCCCCCGTCACTCATTCTGTGTCTGATCCTCACGCCGTCTCCTCTCTCCCCGTCACTCATTCTGTGTCTGATCCTTACGCCGTCTCCTCTCTCCTCTCCCCCGTCACTCATTCTGTGTCTGATCCTCACGCCGTCTGCTCTCTCCTCTCCCCCGTCACTCATTCTGTGTCTGATCCTCACGCCGTCTCCTCTCTCCTCTTCCCGTCACTCATTCTGTGTCTGATCCTCACGCCGTCTCCTCTCTCCTCTCCCCCGTCACTCATTCTGTGTCTGATCCTCACGCCGTCTCCTCTCTCCTCTCCCCCGTCACTCATTCTGTGTCTGATCCTCACGCCGTCTCCTCTCTCCTCTCCCCCGTCACTCATTCTGTGTCTGATCCTCACGCCGTCTCCTCTCCCCCGTCACTCATTCTGTGTCTGATCCTCACGCCGTCCCCTCTCCCCCGTCACTCATTCTGTGTCTGATCCTCACGCCGTCTCCTCTCTCCTCTCCCCCGTCACTCATTCTGTGTCTGATCCTCACGCCGTCTCCTCTCCTCTCCCCGTCACTCATTCTGTGTCTGATCCTCACACCGTCTCCTCTCTCCTCTCCCCCGTCACTCATTCTGTGTCTGATCCTCACGCCGTCTCCTCTCTCCTCTCCCCCGTCACTCATTCTGTGTCTGATCCTCACCGTCCTCTCCTCTCCCCCGTCACTCATTCTGTGTCTGATCCTCACGCCGTCTCCTCTCTCCTCTCCCCCGTCACTCATTCTGTGTCTGATCCTCACGCCGTCTCCTCTCCCCCGTCACTCATTCTGTGTCTGATCCTCACGCCGTCTCCTCTCTCCTCTCCCCGTCACTCATTCTGTGTCTGATCCTCACGCCGTCTCCTCTCTCCTCTCCCCGTCACTCATTCTGTGTCTGTTCCTCACGCCGTCTCCTCTCCCCTCTCCCCCGTCACTCATTCTGTGTCTGATCCTCACGCCGTCTCCTCTCTCCCCCGTCACTCATTCTGTGTCTGATCCTCACGCCGTCTCCTCTCCCCCGTCACTCATTCTGTGTCTGATCCTCACGCCGTCTCCTCTCCTCTCCCCCGTCACTCATTCTGTGTCTGATCCTCACGCCGTCTCCTCTCTCCTCTCCCCCGTCACTCATTCTGTGTCTGATCCTCGCGCCGTCTCCTCTCTCCTCTCCCCGTCACTCATTCTGTGTCTGATCCTCACGCCGTCTCCTCTCTCCCGTCACTCATTCTGTGTCTGATCCTCACGCCGTCTCCTCTCCTCTCCCCCGTCACTCATTCTGTGTCTGATCCTCACGCCGTCTCCTCTCTCCTCTCCCCCGTCACTCATTCTGTGTCTGATCCTCACGCCGTCTCCTCTCTCCTCTCCCCCGTCACTCATTCTGTGTCTGATCCTCACGCCGTCTCCTCTCTCCTCTTCCCCCGTCACTCATTCTGTGTCTGATCCTCACGCCGTCTCCTCTCCTCTCCCCGTCACTCATTCTGTGTCTGATCCTCACGCCGTCTCCTCTCTCCGTCACTCATTCTGTGTCTGATCCTCACGCCGTCTCCTCTCTCCTCTCCCCCGTCACTCATTCTGTGTCTGATCCTCACGTCCTCTCCTCTCCCCCGTCACTCATTCTGTGTCTGATCCTCACGCCGTCTCCTCTCTCCTCTCCCCCGTCACTCATTCTGTGTCTGATCCTCACGCCGTCCTCTCCCCCGTCACTCATTCTGTGTCTGATCCTCACGCCGTCTCCTCTCTCCTCTCCCCGTCACTCATTCTGTGTCTGATCCTCACGCCGTCTCCTCTCTCCTCTCCCCGTCACTCATTCTGTGTCTGTTCCTCACGCCGTCTCCTCTCCCCTCTCCCCCGTCACTCATTCTGTGTCTGATCCTCACGCCGTCTCCTCTCTCCCCCGTCACTCATTCTGTGTCTGATCCTCACGCCGTCTCCTCTCCCCCGTCACTCATTCTGTGTCTGATCCTCACGCCGTCTCCTCTCCTCTCCCCCGTCACTCATTCTGTGTCTGATCCTCACGCCGTCTCCTCTCTCCTCTCCCCCGTCACTCATTCTGTGTCTGATCCTCGCGCCGTCTCCTCTCTCCTCTCCCCGTCACTCATTCTGTGTCTGATCCTCACGCCGTCTCCTCTCTCCCGTCACTCATTCTGTGTCTGATCCTCACGCCGTCTCCTCTCTCCTCTCCCCGTCACTCATTCTGTGTCTGATCCTCACGCCGTCTCCTCTCTCCTCTCCCCCGTCACTCATTCTGTGTCTGATCCTCACGCCGTCTCCTCTCTCCTCTCCCCCGTCACTCATTCTGTGTCTGATCCTCACGCCGTCTCCTCTCTCCTCTTCCCCCGTCACTCATTCTGTGTCTGATCCTCACGCCGTCTCCTCTCCTCTCCCCGTCACTCATTCTGTGTCTGATCCTCACGCCGTCTCCTCTCTCCGTCACTCATTCTGTGTCTGATCCTCACGCCGTCTCCTCTCTCCTCTTCCCCCGTCACTCATTCTGTGTCTGATCCTCACGCCGTCTCCTCTCTCCTCTCCCCGTCACTCATTCTGTGTCTGATCCTCACGCCGTCCCCTCTCTCCTCCGTCACTCATTCTGTGTCTGTTCCTCACGCCGTCTCCTCTCCCCTCTCCCCCGTCACTCATTCTGTGTCTGATCCTCACGCCGTCTCCTCTCTCCCCCGTCACTCATTCTGTGTCTGATCCTCACGCCGTCTCCTCTCCCCCGTCACTCATTCTGTGTCTGATCCTCACGCCGTCTCCTCTCCTCTCCCCCGTCACTCATTCTGTGTCTGATCCTCACGCCGTCTCCTCTCTCCTCTCCCCCGTCACTCATTCTGTGTCTGATCCTCGCGCCGTCTCCTCTCTCCTCTCCCCGTCACTCATTCTGTGTCTGATCCTCACGCCGTCTCCTCTCCCCGTCACTCATTCTGTGTCTGATCCTCACGCCGTCTCCTCTCCTCTCCCGTCACTCATTCTGTGTCTGATCCTCACGCCGTCTCCTCTCTCCTCTCCCCCGTCACTCATTCTGTGTCTGATCCTCACGCCGTCTCCTCTCTCCTCTCCCCCGTCACTCATTCTGTGTCTGATCCTCACGCCGTCTCCTCTCTCCTCTCCCCCGTCACTCATTCTGTGTCTGATCCTCACGCCGTCTCCTCTCTCCTCTCCCCCGTCACTCATTCTGTGTCTGATCCTCACGCCGTCTCCTCTCCCCCGTCACTCATTCTGTGTCTGATCCTCACGCCGTCTCCTCTCCCCGTCACTCATTCTGTGTCTGATCCTCACGCCGTCTCCTCTCTCCGTCACTCATTCTGTGTCTGATCCTCACGCCGTCTCCTCTCTCCTCTTCCCCCGTCACTCATTCTGTGTCTGATCCTCACGCCGTCTCCTCTCTCCTCTCCCCGTCACTCATTCTGTGTCTGATCCTCACGCCGTCTCCTCTCCCCATCACTCATTCTGTGTCTGATCCTCACGCCGTCTCCTCTCTCCTCTCCCCCGTCACTCATTCTGTGTCTGATCCTCACGCCGTCCCCTCTCTCTTCCGTCACTCATTCTGTGTCTGATCCTCACGCCGTCTCCTCTCTCCCCGTCACTCATTCTGTGTCTGATCCTCACGCCGTCTCCTCTCTCCTCTCCCCCGTCACTCATTCTGTGTCTGATCCTCACGCCGTCTCCTCTCTCCTCTCCCCCGTCACTCATTCTGTGTCTGATCCTCACGCCGTCTCCTCTCTCCTCTCCCCGTCACTCATTCTGTGTCTGATCCTCACGCCGTCTCCTCTCTCCCTCTCCCCCGTCACTCATTCTGTGTCTGATCCTCACGCCGTCTCCTCTCCCCCGTCACTCATTCTGTGTCTGATCCTCACGCCGTCTCCTCTCTCCTCTCCCCCGTCACTCATTCTGTGTCTGATCCTCACGCCGTCTCCTCTCTCCTCTCCCCCGTCACTCATTCTGTGTCTGATCCTCACGCCGTCTCCTCTCTCCTCTCCCCCGTCACTCATTCTGTGTCTGATCCTCACGCCGTCTCCTCTCCCCCGTCACTCATTCTGTGTCTGATCCTCACGCCGTCTCCTCTCCCCGTCACTCATTCTGTGTCTGATCCTCACTCCGTCTCCTCTCTCCTCTCCCCCGTCACTCATTCTGTGTCTGATCCTCACGCCGTCTCCTCTCCCCCGTCACTCATTCTGTGTCTGATCCTCACGCCGTCTCCTCTCCCCCGTCACTCATTCTGTGTCTGATCCTCACGCCGTCTCCTCTCCCCCCGTCACTCATTCTGTGTCTGATCCTCACGCCGTCTCTCCCCCGTCACTCATTCTGTGTCTGATCCTCACGCCGTCTCCTCTCTCCTCTTCCCCGTCACTCATTCTGTGTCTGATCCTCACGCCGTCTCCTCTCCTCTCCACGTCACTCTGATCCTCACGCCGTCTCCTCTCCCCCGTCACTCATTCTGCGTCTGATCCTCACGCCGTCTCCTCTCTCCTCTCAGATACACACCATTCTTGTGATCACATATATGCCCATCATGGGGATTAGACTATACTACACATTACTGTGGATATCTACATACTACCTTGAACACTAGGATATTATCATTAATACATATTTTGAGTATATCTTCTCTTTAAGTGGCACCCAGGGATCTATTTTTAAATGAGTCATATACTCTAGTTGAACCATGTTGACTTATAGAGGCGGTTCTATATAAGGGTTTATACTCCTACACCATTCCAATATTCCTATTTGTTCTCCAATTCCATCCACATGTTCTGTCGTGTGTCCTAGGCAGCCCACCCACCCACTATAGTACACCCATCACCGGCTAGCAATTATATCCGTCCATCGCTAGCTTATATTCCATCCACATGTTCTGTCGTGTGTCCCAGGCAGCCCACACTCCACCCTCCCACTATAGTACACCCATCACCGGCTAGCAATTTTATATCCATCCATCGCTAGCTTATATTCCATCCACATGTTCTGTCGTGTGTCCCAGGCAGCCCACACTCCACCCTCCCACTATAGTACACCCATCACAGGCTAGCAATTATATCCATCCATCGCTAGCTTATAATTGTGTACACTATCTCTGGCACAAGCCTAATTAAGTCATACTTCCAACTAGACACCCAAAACATTGTCATGAATCATTAGGTCAGTCCTGAGTCTGTAACTTACCTGGTGCCTCAGCTACAGCTGTCCTTCCTCCTTCAGGATACCACTGTGTATTATGTATGCATTATTACTTTTCTCACACGCAACGCACATGGTACCTAAGCAGATGCCTTGCTCAATAAATAAATACAGAGAGACAACCACTATGGGGTGCTAACCAATCATTATTTATTGCAGAATATTATGCACAGCAAGGCTGTGACACCTGGTACTCTGGTATAAATTGTCCTTACACTACAGAAATGATAATAGGATTGCAGCAACCTTCAATCCAGTCATTTCTTGCCAAACTGCAAATAGAAAAAAAATCCATTTCAAGGATTCAGGATTAGAGTCTCTGCCAATAGAGCGCTCAGATCCCGTGCGAACCAATAGGGATTCTCCGATCAGCGGCCTCTCATTAGGAGATAGGGTATTAAGGAAGGAGGGGAACAGAATACCCTATGAGAGGGAGCTGATAGGAGTGATAGGGTATTTAAGGAAGGAGAGGAACAGAATACCCTATGAGAGGGAGCTGATAGGAGTGATAGGGTATTTAAGGAAGGAGGGGAACAGAATACCCTATGAGAGGGAGCTGATAGGAGTGATAGGGTATTTAAGGAAGGAGGGGAACAGAATACCCTATGAGAGGGAGCTGATAGGAGTGATAGGGTATTTAAGGAAGGAGGGGAACAGAATACCCTATGAGAGGGAGCTGATAGGAGTGATAGGGTATTTAAGGAAGGAGGGGAACAGAATACCCTATGAGAGGGAGCTGATAGGAGTGATAGGGTATTTAAGGAAGGAGGGGAACAGAATACCCTATGAGAGGGAGCTGATAGGAGTGATAGGGTATTTAAGGAAGGAGAGGAACAGAATACCCTATGAGAGGGAACTGATAGGAGTGATATGGTATTTAAGGAAGGAGGGGAACAGAATACCCTATGAGAGGGAACTGATAGGAGTGATAGGGTATTTAAGGAAGGGGGGTGACAGAATACCCTATGAGAGGGAGCCGATAGGAGTGATAGGGTATTTAAGGAAGGAGGGGAACAGAATACCCTATGAGAGGGAGCTGATAGGAGTGATAGGGTATTTAAGGAAGGAGGGGAACAGAATACCCTATGAGAGGGAGCTGATAGGAGTGATAGGGTATTTAAGGAAGGAGGGGAACAGAATACCCTATGAGAGGGAGCTGATAGGAGTGATAAGGTATTTAAGGAAGGAGGGGAACAGAATACCCTATGAGAGGGAGCTGATAGGAGTGATAGGGTATTTAAGGAAGGAGGGGAACAGAATACCCTATGAGAGGGAGCTGATAGGAGTGATAGGGTATTAAGGAAGGAGGGGAACAGAATACCCTATGAGAGGGAGCTGATAGGAGTGATAGGGTATTTAAGGAAGGAGAGGAACAGAATACCCTATGAGAGGGAACTGATAGGAGTGATAGGGTATTTAAGGAAGGAGGGAACAGAATACCCTATGAGAGGGAGCTGATAGGAGTGATAGGGTATTTAAGGAAGGAGGGAACAGAATACCCTATGAGAGGGAGCTGATAGGAGTGATAGGGTATTTAAGGAAGGAGGGGAACAGAATACCCTATGAGAGGGAGCTGATAGGAGTGATAGGGTATTTAAGGAAGGAGGGAACAGAATACCCTATGAGAGGGAGCCGATAGGAGTGATAGGGTATTTAAGGAAGGAGGGGAACAGAATACCCTATGAGAGGGAGCTGATAGGAGTGATAGGGTATTTAAGGAAGGAGGGAACAGAATACCCTATGAGAGGGAGCTGATAGGAGTGATAGGGTATTTAAGGAAGGAGGGGAACAGAATACCCTATGAGAGGGAGCCGATAGGAGTGATAGGGTATTTAAGGAAGGAGGGGAACAGAATACCCTATGAGAGGGAGCTGATAGGAGTGATAGGGTATTAAGGAAGGAGGGGAACAGAATACCCTATGAGAGGGAGCTGATAGGGGTGATAGGGTATTTAAGGAAGGAGGGAACAGAATACCCTATGAGAGGGAGCTGATAGGAGTGATAGGGTATTTAAGGAAGGAGGGGAACAGAATACCCTATGAGAGGGAGCTGATAGGAGTGATAGGGTATTTAAGGAAGGAGGGGAACAGAATACCCTATGAGAGGGAGCTGATAGGAGTGATAGGGTATTTAAGGAAGGAGGGAACAGAATACCCTATGAGAGGGAGCTGATAGGAGTGATAGGGTATTTAAGGAAGGAGGGGAACAGAATACCCTATGAGAGGGAGCTGATAGGAGTGATAGGGTATTTAAGGAAGGAGGGGAACAGAATACCCTATGAGAGGGAGCTGATAGGAGTGATAGGGTATTTAAGGAAGGAGGGGAACAGAATACCCTATGAGAGGGAGCTGATAGGAGTGATAGGGTATTTAAGGAAGGAGGGGAACAGAATACCCTATGAGAGGGAGCTGATAGGAGTGATAGGGTATTTAAGGAAGGAGGGGAACAGAATACCCTATGAGAGGGAGCTGATAGGAGTGATAGGGTATTTAAGGAAGGAGGGGACAGAATACCCTATGAGAGGGAGCTGATAGGAGTGATAGGGTATTTAAGGAAGGAGGGAACAGAATACCTCCTAATGAGAGGGAGCTGATAGGAGTGATAGGGTATTTAAGGAAGGAGGGAACAGAATACCCTATGAGAGGGAGCTGATAGGAGTGATAGGGTATTTAAGGAAGGAGGGGAACAGAATACCCTATGAGAGGGAGCTGATAGGAGTGATAGGGTATTTAAGGAAGGAGAGGAACAGAATACCCTATGAGAGGGAGCTGATAGGAGTGATAGGGTATTTAAGGAAGGAGAGGAACAGAATACCCTATGAGAGGGAGCTGATAGGAGTGATAGGGTATTTAAGGAAGGAGGGGAACAGAATACCCTATGAGAGGGAGCTGATAGGAGTGATAGGGTATTTAAGGAAGGAGGGGAACAGAATACCTCCTAATGAGAGGGAGCTGATAGGGGTGATAGGGTATTTAAGGAAGGAGAGGAACAGAATACCCTATGAGAGGGAGCTGATAGGAGTGATAGGGTATTTAAGGAAGGAGGGAACAGAATACCCTATGAGAGGGAGCTGATAGGAGTTATAGGGTATTTAAGGAAGGAGGGGAACAGAATACCCTATGAGAGGGAGCTGATAGGAGTGATAGGGTATTTAAGGAAGGAGGGGAACAGAATACCCTATGAGAGGGAGCTGATAGGAGTGATAGGGTATTTAAGGAAGGAGGGGAACAGAATACCCTATGAGAGGGAACTGATAGGAGTGATAGGGTATTTAAGGAAGGAGGGGAACAGAATACCCTATGAGAGGGAGCTGATAGGAGAGATAGGGTATTTAAGGAAGGAGGGGAACAGAATACCCTATGAGAGGGAGCTGATAGGAGTGATAGGGTATTTAAGGAAGGAGGGGAACAGAATACCCTATGAGAGGGAGCTGATAGGAGTGATAGGGTATTTAAGGAAGGAGGGGAACAGAATACCCTATGAGAGGGAGCTGATAGGAGTGATAGGGTATTTAAGGAAGGAGAGGAACAGAATACCCTATGAGAGGGAGCTGATAGGAGTGATAGGGTATTTAAGGAAGGAGGGGAACAGAATACCCTATGAGAGGGAGCTGATAGGAGTGATAGGGTATTTAAGGAAGGAGGGGAACAGAATACACTATGAGAGGGAGCTGATAGGAGTGATAGGGTATTTAAGGAAGGAGGGGAACAGAATACCCTATGAGAGGGAGCCGATAGGAGTGATAGGGTATTTAAGGAAGGAGAGGAACAGAATACCCTATGAGAGGGAGCTGATAGGGGTGATAGGGTATTTAAGGAAGGAGGGGAACAGAATACCCTATGAGAGGGAGCTGATAGGAGTGATAGGGTATTTAAGGAAGGAGGGGAACAGAATACCCTATGAGAGGGAGCTGATAGGAGTGATAGGGTATTTAAGGAAGGAGAGGAACAGAATACCCTATGAGAGGGAGCTGATAGGAGTGATAGGGTATTTAAGGAAGGAGGGGAACAGAATACCCTATGAGAGGGAGCTGATAGGAGTGATAGGGTATTAAGGAAGGAGGGGAACAGAATACCCTATGAGAGGGAGCTGATAGGAGTGATAGGGTATTTAAGGAAGGAGGGGAACAGAATACCCTATGAGAGGGAGCTGATAGGAGTGATAGGGTATTTAAGGAAGGAGGGAACAGAATACCCTATGAGAGGGAGCTGATAGGAGTGATAGGGTATTTAAGGAAGGAGGGGAACAGAATACCCTATGAGAGGGAGCTGATAGGAGTGATAGGGTATTTAAGGAAGGAGGGGAACAGAATACCCTATGAGAGGGAGCCGATAGGAGTGATAGGGTATTTAAGGAAGGAGGGAACAGAATACCCTATGAGAGGGAGCTGATAGGGGTGATAGGGTATTTAAGGAAGGAGGAACAGAATACCCTATGAGAGGTAGCTGATAGGAGTGATAGGGTATTTAAGGAAGGAGGGAACAGAATACCCTATGAGAGGGAGCTGATAGGAGTGATAGGGTATTTAAGGAAGGAGGGAACAGAATACCCTATGAGAGGGAGCTGATAGGAGTGATAGGGTATTTAAGGAAGGAGGGAACAGAATACCCTATGAGAGGGAGCCGATAGGAGTGATAGGGTATTTAAGGAAGGAGGGGAACAGAATACCCTATGAGAGGGAGCTGATAGGAGTGATAGGGTATTTAAGGAAGGAGGGAACAGAATACCCTATGAGAGGGAGCTGATAGGAGTGATAGGGTATTTAAGGAAGGAGGGAACAGAATACCCTATGAGAGGGAGCCGATAGGAGTGATAGGGTATTTAAGGAAGGAGGGGAACAGAATACCCTATGAGAGGGAGCTGATAGGAGTGATAGGGTATTAAGGAAGGAGGGGAACAGAATACCCTATGAGAGGGAGCTGATAGGGGTGATAGGGTATTTAAGGAAGGAGGGAACAGAATACCCTATGAGAGGGAGCTGATAGGAGTGATAGGGTATTTAAGGAAGGAGGGGAACAGAATACCCTATGAGAGGGAGCTGATAGGAGTGATAGGGTATTTAAGGAAGGAGAGGAACAGAATACCCTATGAGAGGGAACTGATAGGAGTGATATGGTATTTAAGGAAGGAGGGAACAGAATACCCTATGAGAGGGAACTGATAGGAGTGATAGGGTATTTAAGGAAGGGGGGTGACAGAATACCCTATGAGAGGGAGCCGATAGGAGTGATAGGGTATTTAAGGAAGGAGGGGAACAGAATACCCTATGAGAGGGAGCTGATAGGAGTGATAGGGTATTTAAGGAAGGAGGGGAACAGAATACCCTATGAGAGGGAGCTGATAGGAGTGATAGGGTATTTAAGGAAGGAGGGGAACAGAATACCCTATGAGAGGGAGCTGATAGGAGTGATAAGGTATTTAAGGAAGGAGGGGAACAGAATACCCTATGAGAGGGAGCTGATAGGAGTGATAGGGTATTTAAGGAAGGAGGGGAACAGAATACCCTATGAGAGGGAGCTGATAGGAGTGATAGGGTATTAAGGAAGGAGGGGAACAGAATACCCTATGAGAGGGAGCTGATAGGAGTGATAGGGTATTTAAGGAAGGAGAGGAACAGAATACCCTATGAGAGGGAACTGATAGGAGTGATAGGGTATTTAAGGAAGGAGGGAACAGAATACCCTATGAGAGGGAGCTGATAGGAGTGATAGGGTATTTAAGGAAGGAGGGAACAGAATACCCTATGAGAGGGAGCTGATAGGAGTGATAGGGTATTTAAGGAAGGAGGGGAACAGAATACCCTATGAGAGGGAGCTGATAGGAGTGATAGGGTATTTAAGGAAGGAGGGAACAGAATACCCTATGAGAGGGAGCCGATAGGAGTGATAGGGTATTTAAGGAAGGAGGGGAACAGAATACCCTATGAGAGGGAGCTGATAGGAGTGATAGGGTATTTAAGGAAGGAGGGAACAGAATACCCTATGAGAGGGAGCTGATAGGAGTGATAGGGTATTTAAGGAAGGAGGGGAACAGAATACCCTATGAGAGGGAGCCGATAGGAGTGATAGGGTATTTAAGGAAGGAGGGGAACAGAATACCCTATGAGAGGGAGCTGATAGGAGTGATAGGGTATTAAGGAAGGAGGGGAACAGAATACCCTATGAGAGGGAGCTGATAGGGTGATAGGGTATTTAAGGAAGGAGGGAACAGAATACCCTATGAGAGGGAGCTGATAGGAGTGATAGGGTATTTAAGGAAGGAGGGGAACAGAATACCCTATGAGAGGGAGCTGATAGGAGTGATAGGGTATTTAAGGAAGGAGGGGAACAGAATACCCTATGAGAGGGAGCTGATAGGAGTGATAGGGTATTTAAGGAAGGAGGGAACAGAATACCCTATGAGAGGGAGCTGATAGGAGTGATAGGGTATTTAAGGAAGGAGGGGAACAGAATACCCTATGAGAGGGAGCTGATAGGAGTGATAGGGTATTTAAGGAAGGAGGGGAACAGAATACCCTATGAGAGGGAGCTGATAGGAGTGATAGGGTATTTAAGGAAGGAGGGGAACAGAATACCCTATGAGAGGGAGCTGATAGGAGTGATAGGGTATTTAAGGAAGGAGGGGAACAGAATACCCTATGAGAGGGAGCTGATAGGAGTGATAGGGTATTTAAGGAAGGAGGGGAACAGAATACCCTATGAGAGGGAGCTGATAGGAGTGATAGGGTATTTAAGGAAGGAGGGGAACAGAATACCCTATGAGAGGGAGCTGATAGGAGTGATAGGGTATTTAAGGAAGGAGAGGAACAGAATACCCTATGAGAGGGAGCTGATAGGAGTGATAGGGTATTTAAGAAGGAGAGGAACAGAATACCCTATGAGAGGGAGCTGATAGGAGTGATAGGGTATTTAAGGAAGGAGGGGAACAGAATACCCTATGAGAGGAGCTGATAGGAGTGATAGGGTATTTAAGGAAGGAGGGGAACAGAATACCTCCTAATGAGAGGGAGCTGATAGGGGTGATAGGGTATTTAAGGAAGGAGAGGAACAGAATACCCTATGAGAGGGAGCTGATAGGAGTGATAGGGTATTTAAGGAAGGAGGGAACAGAATACCCTATGAGAGGGAGCTGATAGGAGTTATAGGGTATTTAAGGAAGGAGGGGAACAGAATACCCTATGAGAGGGAGCTGATAGGAGTGATAGGGTATTTAAGGAAGGAGGGGAACAGAATACCCTATGAGAGGGAGCTGATAGGAGTGATAGGGTATTTAAGGAAGGAGGGGAACAGAATACCCTATGAGAGGGAACTGATAGGAGTGATAGGGTATTTAAGGAAGGAGGGGAACAGAATACCCTATGAGAGGGAGCTGATAGGAGAGATAGGGTATTTAAGGAAGGAGGGGAACAGAATACCCTATGAGAGGGAGCTGATAGGAGTGATAGGGTATTTAAGGAAGGAGGGGAACAGAATACCCTATGAGAGGGAGCTGATAGGAGTGATAGGGTATTTAAGGAAGGAGGGGAACAGAATACCCTATGAGAGGGAGCTGATAGGAGTGATAGGGTATTTAAGGAAGGAGAGGAACAGAATACCCTATGAGAGGGAGCTGATAGGAGTGATAGGGTATTTAAGGAAGGAGGGGAACAGAATACCCTATGAGAGGGAGCTGATAGGAGTGATAGGGTATTTAAGGAAGGAGGGGAACAGAATACACTATGAGAGGGAGCTGATAGGAGTGATAGGGTATTTAAGGAAGGAGGGGAACAGAATACCCTATGAGAGGGAGCCGATAGGAGTGATAGGGTATTTAAGGAAGGAGAGGAACAGAATACCCTATGAGAGGGAGCTGATAGGGGTGATAGGGTATTAAGGAAGGAGGGGAACAGAATACCCTATGAGAGGGAGCTGATAGGAGTGATAGGGTATTTAAGGAAGGAGGGGAACAGAATACCCTATGAGAGGGAGCTGATAGGAGTGATAGGGTATTTAAGGAAGGAGAGGAACAGAATACCCTATGAGAGGGAGCTGATAGGAGTGATAGGGTATTTAAGGAAGGAGGGGAACAGAATACCCTATGAGAGGGAGCTGATAGGAGTGATAGGGTATTAAGGAAGGAGGGGAACAGAATACCCTATGAGAGGGAGCTGATAGGAGTGATAGGGTATTTAAGAAGGAGGGGAACAGAATACCCTATGAGAGGGAGCTGATAGGAGTGATAGGGTATTTAAGGAAGGAGGGAACAGAATACCCTATGAGAGGGAGCTGATAGGAGTGATAGGGTATTTAAGGAAGGAGGGGAACAGAATACCCTATGAGAGGGAGCTGATAGGAGTGATAGGTATTAAGGAAGGAGGGGAACAGAATACCCTATGAGAGGGAGCCGATAGGAGTGATAGGGTATTTAAGGAAGGAGGGGAACAGAATACCCTATGAGAGGGAGCTGATAGGGTGATAGGGTATTTAAGGAAGGAGGGGAACAGAATACCCTATGAGAGGTAGCTGATAGGAGTGATAGGGTATTTAAGGAAGGAGGGGAACAGAATACCCTATGAGAGGGAGCTGATAGGAGTGATAGGGTATTTAAGGAAGGAGGGAACAGAATACCCTATGAGAGGGAGCTGATAGGAGTGATAGGGTATTTAAGGAAGGAGGGAACAGAATACCCTATGAGAGGGAGCCGATAGGAGTGATAGGGTATTTAAGGAAGGAGGGGAACAGAATACCCTATGAGAGGGAGCTGATAGGAGTGATAGGGTATTTAAGGAAGGAGGGAACAGAATACCCTATGAGAGGGAGCTGATAGGAGTGATAGGGTATTTAAGGAAGGAGGGGAACAGAATACCCTATGAGAGGGAGCCGATAGGAGTGATAGGGTATTTAAGGAAGGAGGGGAACAGAATACCCTATGAGAGGGAGCTGATAGGAGTGATAGGGTATTAAGGAAGGAGGGGAACAGAATACCCTATGAGAGGGAGCTGATAGGGGTGATAGGGTATTTAAGGAAGGAGGGAACAGAATACCCTATGAGAGGGAGCTGATAGGAGTGATAGGGTATTTAAGGAAGGAGGGGAACAGAATACCCTATGAGAGGGAGCTGATAGGAGTGATAGGGTATTTAAGGAAGGAGGGGAACAGAGAGGGGAACAGAATACCCTATGAGAGGAGCTGATAGGAGTGATAGGGTATTTAAGGAAGGAGGGAACAGAATACCCTATGAGAGGGAGCTGATAGGAGTGATAGGGTATTTAAGGAAGGAGGGGAACAGAATACCCTATGAGAGGGAGCTGATAGGAGTGATAGGGTATTTAAGGAAGGAGGGGAACAGAATACCCTATGAGAGGGAGCTGATAGGAGTGATAGGGTATTTAAGGAAGGAGGGGAACAGAATACCCTATGAGAGGGAGCTGATAGGAGTGATAGGGTATTTAAGGAAGGAGGGGAACAGAATACCCTATGAGAGGGAGCTGATAGGAGTGATAGGGTATTTAAGGAAGGAGGGGAACAGAATACCCTATGAGAGGGAGCTGATAGGAGTGATAGGGTATTTAAGGAAGGAGGGGACAGAATACCCTATGAGAGGGAGCTGATAGGAGTGATAGGGTATTTAAGGAAGGAGGGGAACAGAATACCTCCTAATGAGAGGGAGCTGATAGGAGTGATAGGGTATTTAAGGAAGGAGGGAACAGAATACCCTATGAGAGGGAGCTGATAGGAGTGATAGGGTATTTAAGGAAGGAGAGGAACAGAATACCCTATGAGAGGGAGCTGATAGGAGTGATAGGGTATTTAAGGAAGGAGAGGAACAGAATACCCTATGAGAGGGAGCTGATAGGAGTGATAGGGTATTTAAGGAAGGAGGGGAACAGAATACCCTATGAGAGGGAGCTGATAGGAGTGATAGGGTATTTAAGGAAGGAGGGGAACAGAATACCTCCTAATGAGAGGGAGCTGATAGGGGTGATAGGGTATTTAAGGAAGGAGAGGAACAGAATACCCGATGAGAGGGAGCTGATAGGAGTGATAGGGTATTTAAGGAAGGAGGGAACAGAATACCCTATGAGAGGGAGCTGATAGGAGTTATAGGGTATTTAAGGAAGGAGGGGAACAGAATACCCTATGAGAGGGAGCTGATAGGAGTGATAGGGTATTTAAGGAAGGAGGGGAACAGAATACCCTATGAGAGGGAGCTGATAGGAGTGATAGGGTATTTAAGGAAGGAGGGGAACAGAATACCCTATGAGAGGGAACTGATAGGAGTGATAGGGTATTTAAGGAAGGAGGGGAACAGAATACCCTATGAGAGGGAGCTGATAGGAGAGATAGGGTATTTAAGGAAGGAGGGGAACAGAATACCCTATGAGAGGGAGCTGATAGGAGTGATAGGGTATTTAAGGAAGGAGGGGAACAGAATACCCTATGAGAGGGAGCTGATAGGAGTGATAGGGTATTTAAGGAAGGAGGGGAACAGAATACCCTATGAGAGGGAGCTGATAGGAGTGATAGGGTATTTAAGGAAGGAGAGGAACAGAATACCCTATGAGAGGGAGCTGATAGGAGTGATAGGGTATTTAAGGAAGGAGGGGAACAGAATACCCTATGAGAGGGAGCCGATAGGAGTGATAGGGTATTTAAGGAAGGAGAGGAACAGAATACCCTATGAGAGGGAGCTGATAGGGGTGATAGGGTATTTAAGGAAGGAGGGGAACAGAATACCCTATGAGAGGGAGCTGATAGGGGTGATAGGGTATTTAAGGAAGGAGGGGAACAGAATACCCTATGAGAGGGAGCTGATAGGAGTGATAGGGTATTTAAGGAAGGAGGGGAACAGAATACCCTATGAGAGGGAGCTGATAGGGGTGATAGGGTATTTAAGGAAGGAGGGGAACAGAATACCCTATGAGAGGGAGCTGATAGGAGTGATAGGGTATTTAAGGAAGGAGGGGAACAGAATACCCTATGAGAGGGAGCTGATAGGAGTGATAGGGTATTTAAGGAAGGAGGGAACAGAATACCCTATGAGAGGGAGCTGATAGGAGTGATAGGGTATTTAAGGAAGGAGGGAACAGAATACCCTATGAGGGAGCTGATAGGAGTGATAGGGTATTTAAGGAAGGAGGGGAACAGAATACCCTATGAGAGGGAGCTGATAGGAGTGATAGGGTATTAAGGAAGGAGGGGAACAGAATACCCTATGAGAGGGAGCTGATAGGAGTGATAGGGTATTTAAGGAAGGAGGGAACAGAATACCCTATGAGAGGGAGCTGATAGGAGTGATAGGGTATTTAAGGAAGGAGGGGAACAGAATACCCTATGAGAGGGAGCTGATAGGAGTGATAGGGTATTTAAGGAAGGAGAGGAACAGAATACCCTATGAGAGGGAGCTGATAGGAGTGATAGGGTATTTAAGGAAGGAGAGGAACAGAATACCCTATGAGAGGGAGCTGATAGGAGTGATAGGGTATTTAAGGAAGGAGGGGAACAGAATACCCTATGAGAGGGAGCTGATAGGAGTGATAGGGTATTTAAGGAAGGAGGGGAACAGAATACCCTATGAGAGGGAGCTGATAGGAGTGATAGGGTATTTAAGGAAGGAGGGGAACAGAATACCCTATGAGAGGGAGCTGATAGGAGTGATAGGGTATTTAAGGAAGGAGGGGAACAGAATACCCTATGAGAGGGAGCTGATAGGAGTGATAGGGTATTTAAGGAAGGAGGGGAACAGAATACCCTATGAGAGGGAGCTGATAGGAGTGATAGGGTATTTAAGGAAGGAGGGGAACAGAATACCCTATGAGAGGGAGCTGATAGGAGTGATAGGGTATTTAAGGAAGGAGGGAACAGAATACCCTATGAGAGGGAGCTGATAGGAGTGATAGGGTATTTAAGGAAGGAGGGAACAGAATACCCTATGAGAGGGAGCTGATAGGAGTGATAGGGTATTTAAGGAAGGAGGGGAACAGAATACCCTATGAGAGGGAGCTGATAGGAGTGATAGGGTATTTAAGGAAGGAGGGGAACAGAATACCCTATGAGAGGGAGCTGATAGGAGTGATAGGGTATTTAAGGAAGGAGGGGAACAGAATACCCTATGAGAGGGAGCTGATAGGAGTGATAGGGTATTTAAGGAAGGAGGGGAACAGAATACCCTATGAGAGGGAGCTGATAGGAGTGATAGGGTATTTAAGGAAGGAGGGGAACAGAATACCCTATGAGAGGGAGCTGATAGGAGTGATAGGGTATTTAAGGAAGGAGGGAACAGAATACCCTATGAGAGGGAGCTGATAGGAGTGATAGGGTATTTAAGGAAGGAGGGAACAGAATACCCTATGAGAGGGAGCTGATAGGAGTGATAGGG
>NW_027455096.1:0-45690 GCF_040206685.1 Ascaphus truei
GATTTATCTGGTAAGTACCGCAAACATGCTTGAACAAGGGCCGTAGACATTTTATTTGATGGTTTAGATTACCATTGTCTGTGGTTGTTAGTTATTGGTATTACAGTTTTTTGATGTTGTTACGAATCAAATACATTTTGAAGTAGTAATCCCCTCCGAACTGGGCATTCCTGGCCAATAATGCCCTGGCTGTAAGAGTTGAAGGGCCCAAGCAAAGCCCCCACCTCTATACACACTAACACTGCAGGGGCATCAGAGTGTCTTATTGTCATGGCAACAGGAGGTGTCACGTGATGTAATTTGTTTAATAAATTATTTTTTAAGGTGTCCCGGTTTTTCATTTTCGAAATCTGGTCACCCTATTCATCAAGCAGAAAAAGTGAAGAAACAATTGTAGTTTTGCTAATGGACGTCATTTTGGCATATCATTAGCTTTGAGGATACCCATTAATATGAAGAAAAGTAACAGCCATTCCCAATGTAGCCCCCCTTCCCTGGGCCAATCGCAGATCGGGCCCCCTCCTCTGTACTAGGGCCTGGCTACGTGTCTGAGTGTGGTGCATACCTGCTGGCAACAGGGGGGCCTGAGTCTCCCGCGATGGTATGGGGGATGATAGGATCAGGTTTCTGGGGTGAATGCCTTCGTCTCATTTAATGGTGCAGCACCTCCATCTCTGAGCCCCAGGAATACGGGTGGAATCCTTCCAGAGAGTCGTCCCCCCCCCCCCCGGGGATGAGAGATTCCAGTCTCACACTGTATATCTTTAAAAGCAGCCGCAGCTCTTTATTCACAGCAGCAGAATAGCAGCAACAAGACTGTCAATCAGGTACAGGGTGTCTTCCTCCACACAGGACTGCTCTCCCTCAGGATGGTCTCTGTGTCCCTGCCACCACCCCAGGTCAAGGGCACCCAGGGTGGGGCTAGCTCTTCCCTCGCCCCCTAAACAGGGTGAGAGGAATTGGTCCACCTCCCTAAGTAAGGTTGCATCAGCTCTACTCAGAGGCTGATGGCTCCCCTTCTCCAACGGCCAATTGATATAGGCTCTCTCTGTCACCCTGGGCCAGCCAGGTGACACACTCAGCAGACTCTAACTCTGGACTGAACTCTTAACTCTGACACACACTTCTACTAAATAGGAAGTGCACTGCTCTTTATGATATTGGCAGGCACTGCCCCTGTGTCTCTGCCTTCCACACAGGGTCAGGTACCAATTTCAGGAATGTCCCGTTATTAGCGTAAACACAACAGAGTTCCATGGATCTAGCATTAAGACTGTAAGCTCTGCAGGCCAGGGATTTCCTTTCCTATTGTCTGATTTTGTTTGTTGCACTTATTGTACTATAATTCCCTGTACTGTATTGCCTCTCTTATAAAGCGCTATATAAATAAAGATTTCCATACATAATATATCTTAATGCATCTTAAGACACCTTAGAGTTCCCTCTATAAGACACTTTATGGTCCACTCAAGTGAATAGTCTGTAAGGAGTCTAAGGCTGCGTCCATAGAAGGACAAGCAGCGCTGAGGCGTGCGGACGCTCCGCGCTGAGCCCCTGCATCCTCAATGAGGATGCCTTGAGAGGGGGCTCATGCGAGCGTCCGCGGGCGTGCTCAGGCTTTGGAGTTTTCAGCCGAGCGCCAAGCTGTTTTTCAGCGCGCTGTCGGCTGAAAACATCCAATCAGCCTTAAGCAGCGTCAACGTCACGGCGCCGTGACATTGACGTCAGTGCATCGCGGGCGATTGGCCCAGCGACGTCACTGCCCCGCCTCCAACCACCTCCCCCCGGCTCCCTTCGCGCACGCTGGCTCCGTGGAATCGGGCTGACTTAAGCAGGCGAGCCTCAGCGTTAGCGCGCATCCGCTCTCCCCACCCCTCTATGGCCCGGGCCTTAGTTACTGTACAGCATTGTAAAGTGCCTTGCTGGCCTAGTACAATTTAGTAAATATCCTAAACAATGTCGTCTTAGGCAAAATGTTGCTGATCTTTGCTCTAAAAATGACTATGAACTAAAGAGAAATAACAATCTCCCTTGTGAGCACATTCACATGTCTCAGACAGGTCTGCAACCCTGCTTTTCACCATTATCCCATACAGCTTCCACTGCAGCCAGGGACTCTGGGAAATGACATGCAAATGAGCACAGTGTCACCTTTTGCTTCAAATCTATTTTAAATGAAATTAGCCTTGTACTTCTGGTGGAGAGAGTAGGGGTTTGGTGCTTTATACGTTACATATTATTAAATGTTAACATCAAACAAATATTGTCATTATGTTTGGTGCTACTTATTTCTTTTTCATTAGGATTTATTTATTCATCTTTCATTATTATTATTTACTAGCTGAGAGACCCGGCGTTGCCCGGGATGTAAATGCGTAATAGGTAGTATTATTTATAACTCGTGGAACAATAGGTGAGTATTTGTTGTAAAGGTTTCGGGGGGGGGGAGAAAGGGGAGCGGGGGGGGGAGAAAGAGGAGCGGGGGGGGGGAGAAAGGGGAGCGGGGGGGAGAAAGGGGAGCGGGGGGGGAGAAAGGGGAGCGGGGGGGGAGAAAGGGGAGCGGGGGGGGGAGAAAGGGGAGCGGGGGGGGAGAATGGGGAGCGGGGGGGAGAAAGGGGAGCGGGGGGGGGGGAGAAAGGGGAGCGGGGGGGGGGAGAAAGGGGGAGCGGGGGGGGGAGAAAGGGAGCGGGGGGGGAGAAAGGGGAGCGGGGGGGGAGAAAGGGGAGCGGGGGGGAGAAAGGGGAGCGGGGGGGGGAGAAAGGGGAGCGGGGGGGGGGGGGAGAAAGGGGAGCGGGGGGAGAAAGGGGAGCGGGGGGGAGAAAGGGGAGCGGGGGGGGGAGAAAGGGGAGCGGGGGGGAGAAAGGGGAGCGGGGGGGAGAAAGGGGAGCGGGGGGGGGGAGAAAGGGGAGTGGGGGGGGGGAGAAAGGGGAGCGGGGGGGAGAAAGGGGAGCGGGGGGGAGAAAGGGGAGCGGGGGGGGGGAGAAAGGGGAGCGGGGGGGGGGAGAAAGGGGAGCGGGGGGGGGGGAGAAAGGGGAGCGGGGGGGGGGAGAAAGGGGAGCGGGGGGGGGGGAGAAAGGGGAGCGGGGGGGGGAGAAAGGGGAGCGGGGGGGGAGAAAGGGGAGCGGGGGAGAAAGGGGAGCGGGGGGGGGGGGGGGAAGGGGAGTGGGGGGGGGGGAAGGGGAGTGGGGGGGGGGAAAGGGGAGTGGGGGGGGGTGGAGAGCGGTGGGCATATGTATTGTCATAATTTATGTATGGGCATTTTCCCCCCCCCCCCGTTCCCCGTGACTCCCCCCCCCCCCGTTCCCTGTGACTCGCGCTCCCCCCCCCGGCGGCCGCTTGGTCCCCCGATGTGCCGTCCTGCTGAGTGAGGCGTGCAGGCGGCTGCAGGAAGCGCCCTGTGTGGGCCTAAGACTCACGCTCCCCCCCCCCCCCGGCGCCCGCTCGATGTGGCGTCTGGCTGAGCGGCGGTAGGAAGCGCCCTGTGTGGGCCTGAGGCTGAGGCGGGACGCGCAGTGGCCTGAGGCTGAGGCGGGACGCGCAGTGGGCCTGAGGCTGAGGCGGGACGCGCAGTGGGCCTGAGGCTGAGGCGGGACGCGCAGTGGGCCTGAGGCTGAGGCGGGACGCGCAGTGGGCTGAGGCTGAGGCGGGACGCACAGTGACTTACCTGAGCGGGTGGTAGCGCCGGGAGGTAAGGGAGCGGCTGGGGTAGGAGGGCCGCGCTTCCCGTCCGGAGCCAGTGCAGGATGGCGCACGTGAGGGGGGGGAGGGGGGCGGACAGAGGGTGTGTGTGTGTGTATAGAGCTGCTGTGTTGTGTGTGTGTGTGTGTGTGTATAGAGCTGCTGTGTTGTGTGTGTGTGTGTATAGAGCTGCTGTGTTGTGTGTGTGTGTGTATAGAGCTGCTGTGTTGTGTGTGTGTGTATAGAGCTGCTGTGTTGTGTGTGTGTGTGTGTGTATAGAGCTGCTGTGTTGTGTGTGTGTGTGTATAGAGCTGCTGTGTTGTGTGTGTGTGTGTATAGAGCTGCTGTGTTGTGTGTGTGTGTGTGTGTGTGTGTGTGTATAGAGCTGCTGTGTTGTGTGTGTGTGTATAGAGCTGCTGTGTTGTGTGTGTGTGTGTGTATAGAGCTGCTGTGTTGTGTGTGTGTGTGTGTGTATAGAGCTGCTGTGTTGTGTGTGTGTGTGTGTGTGTATAGAGCTGCTGTGTTGTGTGTGTGTGTGTGTGTGTATAGAGCTGCTGTGTTGTGTGTGTGTGTGTGTGTGGGCCGTCACTCCGCCTCAGGCCAATGAGAGGTGTGCGGGGGCGGGCGACCCAAGGGACCAATGAGATTTCCCCTAGGGACACCGGACATCCAGGCAGGCAAACATACAGTGCTTTCACTAATATAGTATAAGATTAACTTTATTATATTTGTTGTTGTCATTATTATTATTGTTTACTGTTAGCTGGAGTATGGCTCACCCAAGAACCACTTTCCCCTGTATGGGGGTCAGACATAGTGCAGACTTGACCCCTGACATTTATAAAAAGATGTTGGAATATGTGACACTGCTGCTTAATAAACACAAACACAGGCGCGCCATGTATTGTTCTGACATTGGTTTATTACACAGAGACACGTCTTTATAGAGGGTTGTCACACTAACAGCCTGGAAGGGGTTAATGCAGGGTCACCAGCCCAGCCCCCCTCTCCTATGATTGGTTGCTGCTCTCGTACAGGAGCCGCGATTGGTCCCCTGTCAATGTCAGAAAAGGCGCGCCAGTTTTGCTGTCTCCATGGCGACCATGGCGGCCGCCGGAGATCGGCCTGCAGCGCGGCGCGGCTTCCAGGTTACCTCCCCGCCGGTGAAGATGTTAGCGGGGCGGCTGAGGGAATGCGTGCGGCGGCGGCCCGGTTCCTTCTGGCTGGAGAAAGGAGCCGGCGGGCTGGAGGTGGGCCTGGTGTGGATGCAGGGCCGGGTGCTGCACGTACGGCCCGAGCGCGGCGTCACCGTGCGGCTGAGCGACGACACTCACACCTTCACCGTGTGCGGGGCCGACCGGGTGCCCAAGGGCAAGCCCTGCCTGCAGCCAGGTAACCGGGGGGTCCGCACGCCCTGCCTGCAGCCAGGTAACCGGGGGGGTCAGCAAGCCCTGCCTGCAGCCAGGTAACCGGGGGGTCCGCACGCCCTGCCTGCAGCCAGGTAACCGGGGGGGTCCGCAAGCCCTGCCTGCAGCCAGGTAACCAGGGGGTCCGCAAGCCCTGCCTGCAGCCCGGTAACCGAGGGGTCCGCAAGCCCTGCCTGCAGCCCGGTAACCGGGGGGTCCGCAAGCCCTGCCTGCAGCCAGGTAACCGGGGGGGTCAGCAAGCCCTGCCTGCAGCCAGGTAACCGGGGGGGGTCAGCAAGCCCTGCCTGCAGCCAGGTAACCGGGGGGGGTCCGCAAGCCCTGCCTGCAGCCAGGTAACCGGGGGTCCGCAAGCCCTGCCTGCAGCCAGGTAACCGGGGGGGTCCGCAAGCCCTGCCTGCAGCCAGGTAACCGGGGGGGTCAGCAAGCCCTGCCTGCAGCCAGGTAACCGGGGGGGGGTCCGCAAGCCCTGCCTGCAGCCAGGTAACCGGGGGTCCGCAAGCCCTGCCTGCAGCCAGGTAACCGGGGGGTCCACAAGCCCTGCCTGCAGCCAGGTAACCGGGGGGTCTGCAAGCCCTGCCTGCAGCCACGTAACTGGGGGGTCCGCAAGCCCTGCCTGCAGCCAGGTAACCGGGGGGTCAGCAAGCCCTGCCTGCAGCCACGTAATCGGGGGGTCCGCAAGACCTGCCTGCAGCCAGGTAACCGGGGGGTCCGCAAGCCCTGCCAGCAGCCAGGTAACCGGGGGTCCGCAAGCCCTGCCTTCAGCCACGTATTTGGGGGGTCCGCAAGCCCTGCCTGCAGCCAGGTAACCGGGGGGGTCCGCAAGCCCTGCCAGCAGCCAGGTAACCGGGGGGTCCGCAAGCCCTGCCTGCAGCCAGGTAACCGGGGGGTCCGCAAGCCCTGCCTGCAGCCAGGTAACCGGGGGGTCCGCGCGTGGCTATCACTGTCCTGCCTCACACGGGAGGAGGGCGCCATGATTTCTTCTCCCGCCCCCTAAACAGCAACACCAGCCTCTCACCCTCTCACCCTCTAGCGTCACCTAGATAGAAGCCAGGCAGATCACACTGGTTTTCTATGAATCGCAACTGATTTTAAAGTCCTGTTTATATCAGCAGTCAGGTCTGATATAAAACAGTAGTAATGTTTCCACCGCCAGTGTATGCAGTGCTGTACATAGAATGTTTGCAGGCGCGAGCCGCTACCCCATAGAGCTTACAATCTATGTCTGAAGCACTTATTCCCATGACCTGTTATTTGTAATTTATATGATTGTCACATGTATTACTGCTGGGAAGCGCTATGTACATTTAATGGCGCTATATAAAAAAAGACATTTGTAGCCCTTTTTCTGACACTCTAAGCGACTTCGGGTAACTGCGCGCACCTGCGGCTCCAGGAGATCTGAGCCTCCGCTAGCTGGGAGCCTGGGGTAACACTTATTAGCGCAGCGCCTCCACTTACCCAGGATCACCGTCATGTAAGATTCCCCTGGGCAAGAAACACACCGATACAATGCGTGCAACCAACTTTACTATGTGCAATAATAAACTTATACTCTATATGAACCGTGGCAATAACCCAATATGCATACACTTATCTTATAACACTATACTTATACTCTATCATACCCTAACACCGCTAACGGATAATGTCCTTCTAACATCAGTGGCTCGGCCACACCCCTAGGGAATATTGTCCTGTACAATAGTGGCTCAGCCACGCTCTTATGAGTGTCTCTATCCCGTCACCGCGTGCCCCACACACCGTGTCCGTGTAATAGTACGATAGCGGTGTGTACTCGCTAGTGTCTCCCTATAGTTATGCCTAAGGCGGGATCAGCGCCTGTTGACCGGTGTTGGTGCACTTGACGTATCTACTACCTTCCGGTCACGGCGGTGACCGGTAATACTTGGAAAAGGATCAGCCGAATCCTTGCTTGTCTGGGATGTCCGCAGTGCAGCTGTCTGGTCCCAAGCAGCTCACCAGCAAACCTGCTCCGCACGCTTGTCCCTAACTGTGTACACAGTAAGGTGACTGATCGCTAGCACTATGGCCGTCCCTGCAGCACAGCAGCACACTGTGACTCAGGGGTTTCTCCTAAGGGCCTGCGGGGTAAAGCTAGCCTATGCAGGCGGGTCACGGACCCCCTGCACGCATACACCCTCCTCCTTTACCTTCCAGATCCCCTCTGACTAGCCTCTCCCCCACGCTTCCCTTTCCTCCTCCCGTAATTCTAGCCTTCCGATTGGCTCCTCAAGTCAGGTGACTGCCCAGGAGCTCATGGGAGTTGTAGTTCCTCAGCGGAGCTTCTCTGCCTTGAGCTGCACAGACTCACAGCTATTGCATCAGCGCAGACCTCCACATGACTCTCCTGAACAGTCAAAACACCAACTGAACACACATATGAGGCTCCTACCACATCCCTACACATACATCTATTATTTGGTGCCTGCGGCACAGGGAGATAACGTGACTTGCTCAAGGTCACAAGGTATGGGGGGGGGGATTGAGTGTGTGTGGGGGGGGATTGAGTGTGTGTGGGGGGGGATTGAGTGTGTGTGTGGGGGGGGGGGGGTTGAGTGTGTGTGGGGGGGGGATTGAGTGCGTGTGTGTGGGGGGGGATTGTGTGTGTGTGGGGGGGATTGAGTGTGTGTGTGTGTGTGGGGGGGGGATTGAGTGTGTGTGTGGGGGGGAATTGAGTGTGTGTGTGTGTGGGGGGATTGAGTGTGTGTGGGGGGGATTGAGTGTGGGGGCGGGGATTGAGTGTGTGTGTGTGGGGGGGATTGAGTGTGTATGTGTGTGGGGGGGATTGTGTGTGTGTGTGGGGGGGGATTGTGTGTGTGTGTGGGGGGGGATTGAGTGTGTGCGTGGGGGGATTGTGTGTGGGGGGGGGATTGAGTGTATGGGGGGGATTGAGTGTGTGTGTGTGTGGGGGGGGATTAAGTGTGTGCGGGGGGGATTGAGTGTGTGTGGGGGGGGATTGTGTATGGGGGGGGATTGAGTGTGTTTGTGTGTGGGGGGGGTGTGTTTGTGTGTGGGGGGGATTTTGTGTGTGTGTATGGGGGGGGGATTGTGTGTGTGTGTGGGTGGGGGATTGAGTGTGTGTGTGGGGGGATTGAGTGTGTGTGTGGGGGGATTGAGTGTGTGTGTGTGTGGGGATTGTGTGTGTGTGTGTGTGTGGGGGGGAGTGAGTGTGTGTGTGTGTGTGTGTGGGGGGGGGATTGTGTGTGTGTGTATGTGGTGATTGATTGAGAGAGAGAGAGTGTGTGTTGTAATGCAGTGGTGCGCAAACTGGGGGGGGGGCAATAAGGTGCAAGATTTAGGGGGGCGCAGGCGACGTGCGGCGAAATCTGGGTGCGCGGGCCGGCAGACGCTTTGCGCGGGAGGACGAAAAAGCTGTACGCGAGGGGCGGCCAATAAGATGTGCACGGGCGGGCAGCCGAAGATGTGTGCGGGTGGCTGAACAAGATAGTGCAGGTGGCGGCCTCGTGATGGTGTGTGCGCACACGCGCAGGGGCTTCGGAGGTACGGGGAGGAGCACGCCCGAGCACGGTGAAGTCAAACGCCCCTCCCAGTGTCTGCCCTGCAATAGCGCTGTGTTCCTGCTCTCCTCCGCTGGCAACCTGCTTCGCTGCGATCCTCTGCGAGGGAAAGGGTCGGCTGCCACTATATCAATCATACTATGAATGTACAGAAATAATAAAAAAAGTGAAAACATTGAAAACGGAAAAAATAAATAAGGTAGAAACAAAAAGGGGGGGATAGGGAAGGGAGGTAGCAAAGAGGTGGATGAATGCCCCCCAAAAGTATTGCCTTTGTGCACGTACGCTCTCCCAAGCTCAGCGCTTGGGGAGACAAACAAAATTGACTTTGAAGTGCGCTCAGCAGAAGTCAATGCACACACACAGCCACACACACACACACAGCCACACACACACACATAGCCCCGATCCACGCTTGCAAAATGATGCAGGACACCCTGCGCTCAGGCTTGGAGAGTTGGTGATGTCACCGCTCTCAGCGGCAGCGTGGACGCAGCCTAATTTTGCAAACGCGAGCTGTTGAAATATGTAAGTATTTATAGACATATTTGGATTTATATTGTATACCGTTTAATAAAGGTTTTTTTTTTTTCATGTGATTTTGATTACGTCAGCCAGGGGGGGCCCGAGAAATTTTATGGATGAAAAGGGGGGCTCGGCATAAAAAGTTTGCTCACCCCTGCACTAAGCTGCGCTTTCAGCTCATAGACCTCACATTATAAACGTGTAATTATAGTCTCACCTTAATGTAGTGTAAAAGAAAATGATGTACAGATTTGGTCGCATCTATTAACGCAGGTTAACAGTGGCAGAACGTTAACGCAGCTCTATTTGAACAAATGGCACAGCGCTATATTTCTTAAATGGGTGCAATTTATTGCATTATTTGTGTAATCTTATCAGGTGGTACAGGCATACCCCGCATTCACGTACACAATGGGACCGGAGCATGTATGTAAAGTGAAAATGTACTTACAGTGAAGCACTCCCTTTTCCCCACTTATCGATGCATGTACTGTACTGCAATCCTCATATACGCGCATAACTGATGTAAATAACACATGTGTAACAGTCTCTACAGTCTCCCCGCTTGCGCACAGCTTTGGTACAGGTAGGGAGCCGGTATTGCTGTTCAGGACGTGCTGACAGGCGCATGCGCGAGCTGCCGTTTGCCTATTGGGTGATATGTCCTTACTCGCGAGTGTACTTAAAGTGAGTGTCCTTAAACCGGGGTATGCCTGTACACTTGTACAGGAAATCCTAAAGTTGATGTCCCTGGGGCAGCTGAGGGATTTTCACCCATTCAGTCCTGGAGGGTCCTGCACCCCCCTCCTGCATTTCCTAATCATGTGTTCGCTCCTTAGGCCTCGGATATTTTATTTATTTGTCAAATGTTTTACCAGGAAGGAAGCAATACTTGAAAATGAGGTAACTCTCAATGTATGTCCTGGGCACAGAGTTATGATGCCAGATACATGGTTACAAATCCATAGTTACATTAAGTGAACAGGGTATACATTATATACAAGACATTGCATGCACAGTTAGAGATAATATATATTATAGGCGCATGTAACCGTTACAGACCAGATTAAAATGTGAGACAGCCTTAGTTTTGAAAGAACTTAGACTGGTGGCATCTGCAAGAGTCTCTGGTAGGTTGTTCCAGTTTTGGGGTGCACGGTAAGGCCGTGATTATACCCGAAGCGGCGGAGCGCAGAACGTTGTGCGCCACCAAAACAAATAAAAGTTTTCCTATGAGCGCACACTAAGAATGGGTGACCAAGTGCGCAAATTTTCGAACAGATCCAAGAATTTTATTTTCTGGAGCGATGGCCGCGTCATGTGAGCGGTTCAGCCAATGAGCGTGAACCACTCACGTGACATCATGGCCTCGCCTCCCGATGCCTCCTGCCTGCAGTGCAAGTTTCGGGCAGCGCATCGCACTGAGGTAGCGCGCGTGTCCCGCCGCCGGTGGTATAATGAAGGCCTATGAGGAGGAGCGTCCGGATACTTTGTTGAACCTTAGGACCATGAGCAGTCTGTTGGAGTCTGATCTCAGATGATAAGTGCTGACGTGGTAGGGGTGAGGAGCTTGTTCAGATAGGTGGGTAGCTTGCCTAGAAAGTATTTGAATACACAGACCCCCACCAACGCGGCTCGAAACGCGTTGGTGGGGGTCTGTATACCCCGTAATGTAGCTGTATTTTTTTGTGGTTTCCATTAAAATAGTCTTTTTTTATGGGCACACGCTCTCCTGGATTTCATTCAACCTTTTTTTACTTTCCTGAGTATTAGTGCCTGCTTTTTCCTTTTGCTTCGTGTCAAGTCATCCAGAAAAAACGGAAGCACGCCCCCTACTGTGAAAGAAGAAACCTGCACAGCCAAAAGGACATTACCAACTCTAACTGTGAGTTATTTTATCACAAGCACATTCTCCATTCTGACATTATATGCTGGGACACTTTATTGTGTGGCCCCTTACTACAGTGCTCGTGGGGGCCCTAGCCCACTAGTCAGATTACAATGGAGCAGTGATTAATACATGATTGTTCTGTGTCCTATGGATTGGCTATCCCTTATCCATTATCCAGGGGGTTTTCATTTCCGTTATCATTATATACATTTATTGAACGTTACAATTTTTGTACTACATATTTTGAGGCTTTTTTTCAGAGCACCACACATTTTTTCCATTTTTCTATGAAAAGTGGAAAGGCAGGGGACACTTTAACTTTCACATGTTATAATGCCTGGCCCCTGGCTTATGGTGCCAGGTAGCTGCCAGGGGCTCACCGTTCCAGTGGTAACCTTTATTGTATAGCCTGGTTACCCCCTTTATCGTATAGCCTGGCACCCCCTTTGGAGGGAAGTATTATCGAAATGGGGGGGTCCCAGAGTTGAAATGAATGCGGTTCAGCTTGGGGAGACCCTCTGCTTCAATCCTGTTTTAAATTTTTTTTTTTTATAAAAAGCGTGTGACTTGCTCCTTCAGAATACTGATTTTCATGTTCGGTTAAAGCCTTAACAAGAAAAAAATGGGTGTATATAGCGCTAAAAAATCTTGTGCAGTGACAATAATGTTATAATGTGATAGTGCACACAATAAAATATAAATATATAATAATAAACTTAGGCTGCCAGGTGATACCAACTCCAAGACAGGTTGGAAAAACAAGACAAATAATAAACAATACAGACCGGCGCCAATTAGTCCAAGGTGATACTAATGTCCAGCACTGAAAGAGTCTCAGAATAGTAGATAGCTGCAGTAGTATCTTCACAGCTTGTCTTCAATGATTGGACTCCATATGTATGTGCATGGGAGAAAAAATAGACAAAGAAAACATATCATAGTGCAGTATGCAAACAACCAAACATGCAGGACAAACAGGACAAGACAAACACTACATAAAACAGGCTCACCCCTGAAGAAGTGCGCATGCGCACGAAACGCGTTGGGCAGATTTGCATTTTGAGTGTGGCAGAGGACTGGTAGTGACTGCGGGAGCCTTGCAGCCAAGTGAAAGGAAATTCGGCGATTGCACCCGCCTCCTAGCAGCGGATTTCCGGATTGAGCTTGACAGACAGCACCAGGAGCTCCACGAGATCCGTCAAGCCGCGTGGTGTGACGTGCTTCTGGTCACGGAGAGAGAGAGATCCCTGGAGGTCTGAGGACTGAAAAAACGGAGCTGCTGCCGGTTACCATCTATCCTTACACCCCTGCTTATGTCCTGTGGCAGTACTGTAAGTAGGATTCCGGTTTTTACCCACCGGATCCCACGTGTGCTACCTCATCATTTTCATTTTAATTGTGTTAATAAATACTTTATTGTAGGATTAGTCAGCCTTGCCTGTTTTATGTAGTGTTTGTCTTGTCCTGTTTGTCCTGCATGTTTGGTTGTTTGCATACTGCACTATGATATGTTTTCTTTGTCTATTTTTTCTCCCATGCACATACATATGGAGTCCAATCATTGAAGACAAGCTGTGAAGATACTACTGCAGCTATCTACTATTCTGAGACTCTTTCAGTGCTGGACATTAGTATCACCTTGGACTAATTGGCGCCGGTCTGTATTGTTTATTATCGGTTAAAGCCTTACTTCACAAATGTAGTAAAGTGCTTTAAAACATTTTTTTGATTTCAACCTTCCCCAGCGATCGCATCTGTCTATCTAAACCTTGTGTCGCCCTGCTCCTTACTTCCCTTCTCCTTTCCCACTCAACCTGTCTTCACCAACCTACTAACACTTCTCTACCTCCTTTGATACCTAACCTACCAAGTCCTACTTCACGTCCCCCTTCACTCCACTTCCAGTCACCACTCCCACTATCTAACTTGCACATTTCTATAGCTTTCTGATTTCCTCACTTCTCCACATTTATTCTTCTTTCTTTCTAGCTCCCTACTTCCTCTCCTCCTTGCTCTCCCCTCTACCACTTCCTTACTACTTGCTGCATCCCTACCCCACTTTAAATTCAAGTCTACTTCCTTACTCCTTCTTATAGTATTGTCTCCTTAAATGTCTCCACTTCGGCTTATTTCCTCTCATCTACTTGCTTTTATCCTCTTACTAACTCCCTCTCTATCACTCACCCTGCCCTTACTCGCTTAATGGTTCTGCCGCTACGGCGCTATACTAATTCCCTTCCCGTATGTCTTTCTATTCTTCCCAGACTCAAAATTCAAAAAGCCCGCGTCGGGCCGGTGAGATGACTAATCCAGGCCTGCGCGGGTCATCCGGCGCATTCTGGACGCCTTGATGGGCTTACGGCTGTCCTTGGTCTTGCTGGTGACGTCATCTGGTCGCGCCGGTGGGAGCTGGTTCCGCGCCACCTCCAAGATGGCGCCGCTCCTTCCGGGGCACAGCTGTGATGCGTATCCGGGGGGCGGCCATTTTGGAAGACGTCTCTCACCAGTGCGGAGGTGCGTGCACCCGCTCCTGTTTCCCGCTCACCGCTCTCTTCCTGCTCCTGCGGTTCACTGTGGATTCCTGCCTTCTAGAGCTGCTTCGCCATCTTGTGTCGGGGGCCGCCATCATCAGAAAGGTAGGCCGCAAATTTTCTCACCAGGGATTCAGTTTCAGCGCAGGTTGCTTGATCACTGGACATCTGTAGTTGGGGTGTCGGGGATCACCGCTCTTTCACTCGGGGGTGAGTTTCTTTATTTGGTGACAGCTTCACCGTGGCCGGGGACCAGACCTCAAGTAGGGGGACGAGAACTGGAGGAGAAGCAAAGAAACACAGGTTGCTGAGGCCATGACACCGAGGGATTAGCCTGATACACTACAGGGGTGAACAAAGCCGGGACAGACTCTGGTTATGCATAGTATATGTTAGGTTTTATTAATTCAAGCTCAGGAAGAGCGAGGCAGGAGTGGGGGGGAGTGACCTGCTTCAAAAATCCGCATGGGCCACGCACTAGGGGGGAGGAGGGTGGATCTCCTGGGCCCTAGTGAAGTCCTTTGGGACTGGACGCGGTGGGTGAATGAACTTCATCCCACGTTTCCTCCGGACGGTTGGAGAGGAGTCCAGCTTCCCAAAGGCGGTGATCTCGTCAAGGAGGCGACGTCGCCGAGATGACGAGAATTCTACTGTCTTTTGTCTTGTCTAGTGTTTGTTGTGTCCCCCCAGGTGTACCCTCTTGTGTGCTCCCCCTTGTGTATTGCTGTAGGTGGTGAAGTGAGGTATTGCAGTTCGAGAAGAAGAGGAGGTCGGGATTGTGGTCCAGGTGCATCAATCAAGAACAGATATCGGCAGCAAAGTCATCTCATACTTTTAAATGAGTAAGGAACTCAGGCTAGTATCACATAACATTAAGGGGTTTAACAGCCCGGTTAAACGCAGAATCGCCTTCCGAGATTATAAGCGTAAAGGGGCAGAAATTCTGTTTCTGCAAGAAACACACTTCTCTCAAGACAACTACCCCAAATTCCTGGATAAGGACTACCCGACACACTTTTTGTCTTCCGCGAAAGTCAAAAAAAAAGGGGTGGCCATACTAATTCATAAAAGAATACCGTTCGTACCCGATAGGACTTTCAAAGATAAAGAGGGCAGATTCCTCATAGTAAGAGGTGCAATCCAAGGGTTCCCAATTACTCTAGCAACAATATATGCCCCTAATGAGACGGCCCCCGTTTTTTTCTCTACCTTCTTTGGGAAACTCAACAAAGTGGCCAGAGGTAATATCATTGTCGCTGGAGACTTGAACAGGGCACTACGGGAGGACCTTGACAGATGTTCATCCACTAATATTACACACAGATCTGACATACTAACAATTAAAAAAGGGTTACGTGACTGCCAACTACTCGACATCTGGAGGGAACAACACCAGAGACTGAGAGAATACACCTTCTACTCACACCCACATGACACATATAGCAGGATAGATTACTTCCTTGTATCCAACAGAATGGTCCCTGGGGTCTCTCGCACCGAGATCCATGATATTTCATGGTCAGACCATGCATCTATAGAGCTGCGGTGCACACTAATCCCACTAGACAGACCTAGAGCGAACTGGAAACTAAACGAAATCTTGCTGAAAATCCCAGCCCTACAGGTGGAAATTGGGGAAAAGCTCACACAATACTTCGAGGAGAATGAGGGGAGTGTGGCTACGCACTCCAGACTGTGGGAGGCCCATAAGGCTACCCTCAGGGGGGTCATTATGAATCTGGCCGCTAAACGGAAAAGAGAACGGGAGGGAAAAATTTTGAAGCTAGAGGAACAGCTACTGTAGCAGAGCTTTCCTCCCTCCACAAAAAAATAAGAATGCCCACACGTTAACTCAAATACTAGCCACTAAAACTAGTCTTAACCTCCTCCTCTCCGCCCAGGCCGAGAAGGAATTGACCTGGTCCAAGCGGAAATTTTATGAAAAAGCTAACAAGCCTGACACACTACTTGCCAATAAGCTAAAAAAACAAGCTTCCAAACTATCACATTCACGCAATTCGAAACCAAATGGGGACCTTACCTCCATCCCAGCGAACATAGCAGGGGAATTCAAAAAGTATTACGAAATATTATACAATGGAGATAAGGTAACCCATAATCCGAAAACAAAGGAGGATTTACGGACCTTCTTAATAGAGGCACATTTACCCATTTTGAAGAGATGCGAAAGGGAGGCACTCCAGTCGGACTTCACGATGGAGGAACTCTCTGGGGTCATCAAAGCACTAAAACCGGCTAAAGCCCCAGGGCCAGATGGCTTTTCGAACTTATATTACAATAAATATTTAAAAATTCTAGCCCCCCACATGTTAAAGTTATTCAATGAAATCTTAGCAGGGGCCTCATTCCCAGCACAAATGCTCCAAGCCTCAATATCGGTGATCCATAAACCCGGAAAGGACCCGGCAGACTGTAAGAGCTACCGGCCCATTTCACTGATTAACTTGGACCTCAAAATATACTCTAAACTTATAGCCAACAGGGTGGGTAGTGTTCTTCCCGGGTTAATTCACACGGATCAAGTAGGGTTTATCGGAGGTAGACAAGCGGCAGATAACACCAGGAGAATTATTGACCTAATTGATCTGGCCCAAAAAGAAAAAATTCACTCCATGGTGTTAAGTCTGGACGCTGAAAAAGCCTTCGATAGAATAGATTGGCCCTACCTATCGGAAACACTGAGAGCATTTGGCTTTGAGGGACGCCTCCTGCAGGCCATCCTGGCGTTGTATAAAAACCCAACAGCAAGAGTGAGATATCAAGGTTTCCCCTCAGAACAGTTTGAAATCAAAAGCGGAACACGTCAAGGATGCCCGCTGTCGCCACTACTGTTCGCCTTATGTATAGAGCCTTTGGCGGCACACATCAGAAATAACCCAGATATCTCTGGTATCCCTGTGGGAGACCAAATGCACAAAGCCGCTCTATATGCGGACGATGTCATTCTCACAATAGCCAAATCTCTCACATCTCTCCCAAATGTATTCAACATACTGGGCAAATTTAACCAAATTTCGGGATTTAAGATCAATCAGTCTAAATCAGAAGCCCTCAATATTAATCTACCAAAAGAAGTTGAAAAACTGATTGACCTCAATTTTCAGTTCAAATGGCAACCCTCCGCTATCAAATATTTAGGGGTTTATCTCACAAGGGAGTACAAAACTTTATATAAAGCAAATTTCCCCAAGATCATAAAGACGCTGGGGGAGGATCTCCGAACCTGGATGAAGGGGAGCATCTCATGGATTGGGAGGATACATAGCGTGAAAATGAATCTCCTCCCAAAGATGCTATATCTTTTCCAGAGTCTCCCTATCCCTTTGGTGCAGGCGGACATCCTCTCCCTCCAGTCAAAAATTATAAAATTTATTTGGAACGGGAAAAACCCAAGAATTGCTAAAGGAATATTAAAACGTCCCATTCATCCTGCGGAGGGTGAGCGGTGCCTTGCTTGCAGGCCTACTATAAAGCAGCCCAATTAGGGCAGATTTTCCAATGGCACACAGACCCAAGCCTACGGAGATGGGTTGAGTTGGAGAAGAGATGCTGTGCACCAATTGAAATCCGAAATTTAATCTGGCTACCCAGAGAAGGGGTACGCAAGATGAACAATCCGCTGCAGACCATGGTCAATTCATTATAAGTTTGGGAGGCCACGAAATTCAAATGTAATTTGACTACCAAAACATCATTAATGACACCAATAGTGGGCAACCCAGACTTCGCTCCGGACCTGAATAGCAAAAATTTCTTGATATGGACTCAGAAGGGCTTCTCCCGTCTAAAAGATCTGGAGGGCATAACGACCATACAAACATTTGACCAAATTAAATCCTCTAAGAATATCCCAAACAAATTTTTTAGGTACCTTCAGATCAGAGATTTCTACAATAAAACGCCAATTCGACCGGTGCGAACAAATTTTGAGCAGCTGTGTTCCAGAGATACGGACACAAGGGGACTCACATCTAGAATGTACAGGGAAGTGATCTGCCAGAAGTCGCCCATTGACAATAGACTGAGTTACATGAGACACTGGGAATCAGACCTAGGAGAGACTTTAGAGGACGACGAATGGGACAGAATTATACAGGCGGCGGCGAAAAGCTCAATCTGCACCACATTAAAGGAGAACGCATATAAAGTCCTTATGAGGTGGTATTACACTCCGACGAGCTTAGCGAAATTTGTAAAAGGCTACTCCCCTCTCTGCCCTAAACAGTGTGGGGAAGCAGCTGACCTCCGACATATGTTGTGGTCTTGCACTAAGGGGGCCCCTATTTGGGAACAAATCAGAGATTCGATTCAGCGGATTCTCGATTTGGAGATCCCCCTGGACCCGTGGCTGTTCCTATTGGGCATGCGGATCCAGGGTCTGTCAAATGCGTCGCATAAATTAATCGCGCATTTTGCTACAGCCACAAGATGTGAGATCGCAGCATTATGGAAACAGCAGGAGATACCAATTATCCCTAAGATCAAAAACAGAATTTGGCATGTCTGCCGGATGGAACAATTAAAGGTCTGGGATCCATGGTTGACCCAGGTAGACATCCCAGGAGTGGACGCCACCTCAATCTTGCACTAATTAAACTAGGTGCGTTCTCCTTTAAGGGCAGATTAGACAACACGACTCAGCGACGCACAGTTAGCAGACCTTCATGTAGTCATAGAATAGGGAAAAACAAATAAAAGAAAGAAACCTCAGAAGAACCTGTCCCAGTTAAAACCCTTAGCTATTGCCTAAAAGGTTGAACAAGAGATATCTAAAAAACTGCACCAGAGCCTGGCAACCTACCACCTCCCTCCCACCCCTAACCTCTTTCCCTGTCCCCTTGTCAAGTTCGTCTGGTCTTGTTTGTAAAGTGTTAAGTGGATGTGTCTTCGAGGCGTCATTACATGTGTTTAACAAAACTGGAAATGTAATAATGGGCTGTGGAACATTGGCTGTATTTGTACTTTCCAATAAAAATTTAAAGTTGAAAAAAAACAAAAACATTTTTTTATATTGCACTAGCTGAGAGACCCGGCGTTATTGCATTGAGTAATGGAAACCCAGGACAGTGTTGGAGCTAGCTAGATATAAACACTCCAGACATGTACCAATCTTTAAACCCTTGGGTATTTAATGTTGGTACAGATAAGAAGCATGGCTTACTCCAACCCGTTGGTCAAAATATTAGTACAGCTCAACCCCGTTATAGCGTAATCTGCTATAGCGCGAATCCGCTTTTAATGCTGTCTGAGCGTGGCTCCCGATTTAAAAACATCTCCAAGGTTTTATTTTTATATAATATTCAATGCATTATTGCTAACAGACACACGCTGATACACATATATACACACACCCCTACACCATGCGGGAATTGAACCCATGATCTTTCATATGCTGGTGCAATTCTCTAGCTGCTACACCACAGTATTGGTGTGATGAATCTGACTCTATAAACAAACGTAACATCTACTGCACAGTGCAGTCCATGGGTGATCAGGGTTCAATTCCCGCATGTGTATTATATAAAATGTATTCACTGTTGGGCTGTCATTGATCAGAGAAGGGTCATGTGACCCTCCTGCGCTCAAAAGTCAGTCAAATTGAAAGCTTGGGAGAGCGTATGTAAGCACCTCGGAGCCTGATGAAGTGGAGAGAGCTGCAGATGCCGGGTAAGTCCTCGCAGAACCGTTCTTCCTGATTGCGCCGACCATTTCGCGATACTGGTTATAACGTGCTCATTATGTGGACCAAGATCACCGCGTTATAACGGGATTCAGCTGTATTAAGGGTTTCATATTTTTTTTTTTCATTTACAAACCTACTTTACATCCCTATCATTAAAAAAAAAATATATATATATATACACACACACACACACACACACACACACACACACACACACACACACACACACACACACACACACACACAGTTAGGTCCGGAAATAATTGGACACTGACAGAATTTTCATAATTTTGGCTCTGTACGCCACCACAATGGATTTGAAATGAAACAACTGAGATGCAATAGAAGTGTAGACTTTCAGCTTTAATTCAAGGGGTTGAACAAAAATATTGTATGAAACGTTTAGGAATTGCAACCATTTTCATACACAGTCCCCTTATTTCAGGGACTCAAATGTAATTGGACAAATTAACACAATCATAAATAAAATGTTAATTTTTAATACTTTGTCGAGAATCCTTTGCAGGCAATGACTGAAGTCTGGAACGCATGGACATCACCAAACGCTGGGTTTCCTCCTTTGTGATGCTTTGCCAGGCCTTTACTGCAGCTGTCTTCAGTTGTTGTTTGTTCGTGAGTCTTTCTGCATTAAGTTTTGTCTTCAGCAAGTGAAATGCATGCTCGATCGGGTTGAGATCAGGTGATTGACTCGGCCATTGCAGAATATTTCACTTCTTTGCCTTAAAAACATCCTGGGTTTCTTTCGCAGTATGTTTTGGGTCATTGTCCATCTGTAAAGTGAAGCGCCGTCCAATCAACTTCACTGAATTTGGCTGAATCTGAGCAGACAATATATCCCTATACACTTCAGAATTCATCCGGCTGCTTCTGTCTTCGTTCACATCATCAAAAACCACTAGTGACCCAGTGCCATTGTAAACCATGCATGCCCATGCCATCACTGCCTCCACCGTGTTTTTCAGATGATGTGGTACACAGCAACTCTCTTTTTTAGATGTCCTCATTACACAGACTAATGGGGAGTTACATACTGATCTTTTTAGAAAGGATACATACAGAAATGCCATTTTAAGGGCAGATAACCATCATCCTCCTTCTCTTATTGATGCATTACCTTTTTCACAGAAAGTCCGGGTCTGCAAAATCACGAGCAGGAAGGATAATATTGAACCAGCTATTGGAGAACTACGTAGTAGATTCCTGGCTAGGGGATATCCTCCTGCTGTGTTAGACCGGGCACTGGATAAAGAGGTAAGTGCTACCAAAAATAAGAAGGAGGACAGGCTTGTATTTACCACTACGTACAGTCATAAGCGAAGCAGAGGAAAAGACCTCCCAGCCCGACGCTACAAGCCTGGTAGACAGCGTGTATCACGCGCAGGCTGTATTAACCCCCAGCACATCGGAGACCAACCATGTAGGAATAAGCACTGTAGCTGTGATGAATCCTTGATCACATTGAACGGGAAAACACTGGACACGATGGGCCCTTGGTCCCTCTAAGGATTCATTTTGCTGGGGGTTAATACAGCATGCGCGTGATACACGCTATCTACCAGGATTGTAACATTGGGCTGGGAGGTCTTTTCCTCTGCTTCGCATATTGCTGGTTTGGCCACGGCTGCTCAGCCTGGAATTAAGACTTTCATTATTGACATTATAAGAAGAGGCTTATACCCCGTGAATATGTATGTAATCACTTAATTGGTGATTTGAGAACTGGAGTGCTATCGTTATTTTTTTTTCTAACCATTTATTTATTTATTTTTTGTGGCATCTATTTATTCACATTTTTTCTTTCTGTGGAACATTTTTTTTTATTTCTCTGGAGTGAGTATTCGTGCTATTCCTATCCTGTGTGTTTTTTATTATGGAAGATTATGTAGAAGTGGAGGATGAGGAAGGGGTTACTGATACCTATGCCTTTAACTGTGGAGACACTCACCGTCAGAGGAGGGCAGAGTCAGTTTTTGATGAAGGTGCTAATTTCATCTGTGAAGAGCCTGCTGACTTAATTACCCACTTCCTTACATTGGAAAAACTGTTATCACAGGACATTAGGTATTGGTGGGACATTACCACTCTTGAGAACTATGCTAGAGTTAAAAGGATTCCGTGAGGCTTACGCTTGAAAAAGGTACCGTCCTTTGGCTTTATTAATAAAGATTTTGAGAATGACTGGAAAGCCATATTAGATCATTGCTCATTTAAGCTAATCAAATTGATCATTAAGTATAAGCTAAATTAAAAAAAAGAAAGTGAGAGCCAATGTGAAAGTCCTACAGGATAAATTGAAAGGTTGCAGAAAAATGGAGAATTTTATTAAATATGACCAAACACTTTTAAGCAACGTGGGTGCTATGGAAAAGTCTCTAATGATTAAGAAACAACAAAAGTTTGATAGGGACAAGATAGACTATGAGAAGCAGCAAGTTTATATATGGCAACGCTACACTACAAACGCACAAAAGCCACAACCAAAATCTGGTTCTAAATATCAGAATAATAAAAAACAAGGTGACTCCAAGAACCCGAATAAATCCATCCTAAAACGCCATGGAAACGCTTCCAGTTTTGAGTCAGATGGTTCTGACTATGAGAGTCGTTCACTAGGCGTTTCCTTTTGTGATGATGATGATAATTGGCGAGTTAGATCTACCTCCCCTGAAACCGACTCTTCACAAAAATCTGTTATGATGCCCTCTCGGAAAGAAGATAAACCTTCATACTCCTTGTTTCAAAAGGAGTCAAAAAACGAAAGAGGACAAGGAGATCATCAAAGAAGAGAAGGGGGAGGGGGATCCGGGGGATCGAGCAAAAGAAAGAAATATGCATAGGAGAAGTTGTGGATAATGTTATCAACATTTCACATAAGACTCTTACAGATGACCAGATTGCGGTTCTAAATAGAGGTTTAAATTTTGCCCCATACCAAGATTTTAATTTATTCAATACCATCATTGATCTCCAAAAATTAATTCGCAAATTGTCTCTTAAAAAATATTTTAATAGAAAAAAGGGACAACAGAGGTTCCACTATATTCCACTGATAGAGGTCTAGCTGAGAATGTTGATGGTATTGATGTTTCAATGGAGAATTTGGATTTGCATTCATTTCGTGAACAATGTGCTTTATCAGATCTTAGAGATCTTTATGATGAACATAATCAGGATTTGGAGCCTGAGATCCCTTCCTCATTCAGCTTCTTTGGGCAATTACACTTAGGTCTTAAGAAGAAATCAACCTTTTGCCCTCATATTTTTAACAATCATAATATTAAGACCTTTGAGAAGCTGGTTGAGAGGGATCTCAGGTTATTGGCTAGGGGTATTGTACCCCGGGGGGTTCCCTCTTTAAATAAAACAAATCTGTCAGATATTGACTTCCAGGAGATGATTGCCCTCAGGGAAGATAGGTCTATTACAATCAAAAAGGCTGATAAGGGAGGGGCCATTGTGGTGCCCTCTTCTTCAGATTATCAGGCAGAGGCACTTAGATTACTTGAGGATGTTGAATCTTATACAAAATTGACATGATCCCACATGTGAGTTTTTACACCTTTTGAAAGAGATTCTTGAAGAAGGAAAGGCCCTATTTGTACTTAACACAAAGGAATATGAGTTTCTCTACAATGCCTCACCTATTGTGCCCATCTTCCACCATCTCCCAAAGATCCATAAGTCACTTGTCCGCCCTCCTGGGCGGCCCATTGTGGCCAGTATTGGATCTTTGGGAGATGGGTTATCACGCTACATTGATGGTTTTTTACAGCCACTGGTAAAAAATCTGCCTTCTTTTCTGAGAGATTCTATGGATCTTTTATCCGCTATAAAAAATGTTATGATAGAAAAAATTAAACTAAACATATACTAAGCGCTTAACCTATTAGCCTAACTTAACAATACACGATAATGATGGATAAGTGCTCTAAATGTTGGAATTCCCTTACAAAGATACAAAAATAAACTAGTGAATTCTACAGACTAATATAACAAACTGAGAAGACGGCTGCCTAAGGATTGAAAAACCACAAACCTATCCACAAGGTAAGTACAACAATAGCTTAAAAACAAAAATAAAACAAACAATGAAAGAAAACAGAAATAGTCCTTGGCGCACTATCTGGTATATAAACCTGCAGAAAAATGAAGTCCAAAGATCTTGGTAGTGAGGATTGTTGGTCCGGAATCCAATCGTACTCAAAGTCCTCTGAGGTGGTGGAATCAGATTTGTGCGAATGATGCTTTAATGCATGCCAGACCAATATGATTGGGTTCAAAGCAGGATCTTAATGAATGTTGCAGATGTGTTTTGGGGTCAATGTCTTGGAAGGACTGGTGACCACTCCAGATGTGAAGTATTCAGAAATGTTACGTTCTTCCCTCTGAGCAATAATGACCTTCTGTATGTAGACTCTCTAATATGAGGAAAAAGCCTTAATGGACTGGTCATGCACAGCTGCATCTAAAGACTTAGTAAACAATTATTTGGAAGTCTGACTCCTCCTCCCTGTCAGACTTCCAAATAATTGTTTACTAAGTCTTTAGATGCAGCTGTGCATGACCAGTCCATTAAGGCTTTTTCCTCATATTAGAGAGTCTACATACAGAAGGTCATTATTGCTCAGAGGGAAGAACGTAACATTTCTGAATACTTCACATCTGGAGTGGTCACCAGTCCTTCCAAGACATTGACCCCAAAACACATCTGCAACATTCATTAAGATCCAGCTTTGAACCCAATCATATTGGTCTGGCATGCATTAAAGCATCATTCGCACAAATCTGATTCCACCACCTCAGAGGACTTTGAGTACGATTGGATTCCGGACCAACAATCCTCACTACCAAGATCTTTGGACTTCATTTTTCTGTCAGGTTTATATACCAGATAGTGCGCCAAGGACTATTTCTGTTTTCTTTCGTTATTTATTTTATTTTTGTTTTTAAGATATTAAAAATGTTAGTTGGAAAAAGACTTTTAGATGGGTGACATTGGACGTGATGTCACTTTACTCAATCATAGATCACGAGCAAGGGATTCGAGCAGTGGAATTTTTTCTTGATGCTTCTACATTGTCCATTTCATTACGTGCCTTTCTTTTGGATTCTATTATGTTTCTGCTCACCCATAATTATTTTTCTTTTGATGCACAATTTTATCTTCAGACACGGGGTACTGCTATGGGGACGTCATTTGCCCCCTCTTATGCTAATTTGTTTGTGGGTCTTTGGGAATCCACACACATTTTCGGTGCTGATAATTCTTTTCGTCATCAGATTATTTTCTATAAACGGTATATTGACGATTTGATTATGATTTGGGATGGGGATTTATTATCACTGCATGCCTTTATTCATACACTTAATACTAATTCTTTAAATCTTAAATTTACTTATGAAGAACACATGAATCACATCAATTATTTAGACATTACTTTATTTATTGACACGACAGGCACTATTCAAACGGACATTTTTAGAAAGCCTCATTCACGTAATACTTTATTGGAAGCAGACAGCAGTCATTCTAAATCATTCATTCGAAGTATACCCAAGGCTGAATTCCTTCGACTAAGACGGCTTTGTTCAAATGACGATTTATTTGAGCATCAAGCAGAGGAATTAAAAACTCGATTTGCTCAAAGAAAATATAATCACACTGATATTGAAGCAGCATATCTGTGTGTCAAATCTACAAACAGGATCGATTTGTTATCGAACTCGTCTGTGAAGTTCAAGAAGAAACATGAATTGGATCGAGTGACGTCTGCTCTATTTGTCACCCAGTTTAGTCGCCAGGCTGAACAGATTCGTTCTATCATTTATAAACATTGGGGGACCCTCACTCTTGATAAGGACCTACATAGTTCAGTTAACCAGGGTCCAGCCATTACTTTTAGGAAATCCAAATCCTTATCTGACTATCTTTCTCCAAGATTGTTTGACTCTAAGAAGTCTAACAAATCTGTTTAAAATAAAAGGTTTTTTTAAATGTGGAAAATGTTGCGTTTGCTGCTATGCGAAACCAATTAAGTCTATTAAGACTATTTATTCTAAAAAGAACTATAGGATCCCATCCTTTATTAATTGTGACTCACAATTTGTCATATACTTTCTTACCTGTGGCTGTGGCCAAGGGTACGTGGGCTGCACTATACGCCCTGTTAAAAACAGAATCATGGAGCATATACGTTCCCTTAAAAGAAAAGATTTCATGTTACCAGTTTCAAAACATTTTACTGACTGTCCTTCAGGAGGTCTATCAAATGTTCATTTTTCTGCTGTAGAACTGGTGCCCATGCCCATGAGAGGGGGTGATAGATTAAAGCTCCTCAACCAGCGGGAGATGTTTTGGATCCATTCTTTGGATACATTATCCCCTGCAGGAATTAATACAGAATGGGATCTAGAAAAGGTGAAGGGAAACACAAAATGGATGTGCCCCCTAAAAGAATTCACTTAAATGCACACCATAACAGTGTAAAAATTAACTTTTAATAAATTTACTTAAAACATATATTACCAAAGTAATGTGTAATGTGAATTAAAAATATATTAAATCAACGCTATCAGGCAACCTTGTCGTCAGTTATAAGTTCATACTATCCCATTTAACCACTTAATAATGGTGGGATATGGAGGACACAGATTGCTAGGAGTCAGGGTGTTAACCCCTCTGGAGCAACGGTGAGACCCAATAATGGAAGTGTATAGATGTACACAAGTGAGTGGCCAATGGGTTAAATGTCCAGCTACCTTGCTAGATCAGCCAGCACTGCGCACTATAATGGAGACTTTAGTGTGTTAAAATAAGAGTGCTAGAGTGATAAAGCTGGCAAATGCAGTGATAATGGTAGTACATACACTGCTTGTCCGGGATGGGAAGGGAGCGAAGATAGCAGGGATACACCATGAAAAATAAAAAATAAATGCATACAATAGTGTAATAAGTTCTTTTCAATCTGGATAAAACATGTATGTCTTGGCTCTATAGCAATGCCTACTTACAGCAGGTCAAAAGGTAAAAAGCATTGATCTACACAGCAGGTAGAAAGGTGTCAGGATCTTCAGGAACAACAGCCCAGGTTTACAGCATAAGAAATCAGCACCTCAGCTCAGACGTCAGTAGATGTGAGTGGATCAGAGACATGCAAAAGAAAGGCAGACCATAGTGTCGATCGTGCATAAAATTTATATAAACAAACAACAAATTTTAGGAATTGTACTCACATTGTGTACATAATCATAGTTCACATAAGGCTTTACTTGAGGCAAATGGAGTGCTGGTTCAGTGTGGAGCAGCTCACCGGGGATCTTCTCCTTAGACTCACAACAGACCGGGTGGGAGATGGCGTCTGACGTCACATCCGCTGTTGGGGTGACGGCATCCGGTCTTCGAGGCAAACGGTGGGGGAACTCAGCAACTCTGAAGCCTTCAGTAGAAAGAGCAGCTGCAGCAATGAAAGTGGCTCTACGCGTTTCGTCGTACTAGACAACTTCCTCAGGAGCATTCATTGAGGAGAAGATCCCCGGTGAGCTGCTCCACACTGAACCAGCACTCCATTTGCCTCAAGTAAAGCCTTATGTGAACTATGATTATGTACACAATGTGAGTACAATTCCTAAAATTTGTTGTTTGTTTATATAAATTTTATGCACGATCGACACTATGGTCTGCCTTTCTTTTGCATGTCTCTGATCCACTCACATCTACTGACGTCTGAGCTGAGGTGCTGATTTCTTATGCTGTAAACCTGGGCTGTTGTTCCTGAAGATCCTGACACCTTTCTACCTGCTGTGTAGATCAATGCTTTTTACCTTTTGACCTGCTGTAAGTAGGCATTGCTATAGAGCCAAGACATACATGTTTTATCCAGATTGAAAAGAACTTATTACACTATTGTATGCATTTATTTTTTATTTTTCATGGTGTATCCCTGCTATCTTCGCTCCCTTCCCATCCCGGACAAGCTACTATTGAAAGGAATCTGTACACATTCCTGGAAGGTTGAGAATTTGATCAGTGATCACCTTGACACATTTTATTTTGAATTTTAATTTTGTGCACTATTTTATCACAGATTGGGTGTGGTTAGCGCCGGTAACAAATCACTTTAAGTTCACTTAGTACATACACTGCAGCATAGACCTGCCAGACACGGCAGTGCTGTGCAAGGAAAGCAGGCACACTCACTATAAAATTAAAGGATTAAATAAATAACTAACTAATGGGATCAACACAGTTAGAGCCAGGAGACTGCTGACACTACATTAAAACAGCTCCAAGTAGGAGACTGACAACATTGCGCGTCCAACGCGCGTTTCCCTCCAGCAAAGGAGCTTCTTCAGGGACAAATTTTAAATCTAAAACATTTTTCATGAACATTTTGTATGAGTATTCTTGCTATGCTTCCGTCTCACGATGATAATAATGATTGTCTGTTTATTAAGTTATTTATTATTGTCATTTTTTTCTGCTTTCTAGTGATCAAATAAGATATATATTTATTAATGAATTCAATTGTCCTACATTTTCTTTTGGCATCTATTCTTCTTTATTATTTATTATTTGTTTTCCTTTTTCTAACTATATATTTACTTTTTTCTAGAATAATATTGTGTTTTACATATGTCCTTTAAACCATATCTATTGTGTCTAGGAGTTTGATGATATACCATTCATATGCCATCTTATGATATTAAAATTAACAAATCAATGGGTTAAATATACATTGAATATTCACTATAGATTTGGACATGTGTATGTTTATGTTTCCACAGTTGATATATATGTGTTATTGATATTTCTTTTGTATGTGATTGGTCTTTTTTTATTAATTTTTTACCTGTTTATTCCCTCTATGTGGATCTCTTCCCTCTGAGCATTACGCCCCTTTCCTGTGTTTCATTTCACAGGGAATTTGTTTCCTGGGGGTTTGTGTTTACCTGGACACAGGTGGGCGGTGCTTTTGAGGGTGTAAACCATATAAGAGTTTGATTAAGACCAGTGAAACTACTCTTTGATAAAGCGCACCATGCGAGAGGTTTCTCTTTTTAATTAGTTATGTCCCAATACATAATTTGTTATTTTTTCTATTAGCCTCCAGTTCTCGTTTTTTCATAGTTGTGATCCAAGTCTTTTCCTTCCTGCTTACTACGTACAGTCAAGCTGGTGGTTTTATTAAATCTACCAGTCTTAAACACTGGCATATTCTGCAAAATGATGATATATTATCTGAAAGTTGCTGTGTACCACCAATGGTGGCATTCAAAAGAGGGAGGAATCTGGCGGATAGCCTGATACATGCAGATAATGAGGGTAACTACAGAACTCCTCATTTTCTGGAGGGTGGCAGACCGGGTAACTTTAGATGCATGAGCTGCTCGGTCTGTAACAGTCTGACTACCGGTAGTCAATTCAGTCACCCCCCAAAGCGGGAGAATCATAAAAATTAAAAATAGACGCCCCACAGCGTGTGCTCCGCTGCTACAGAGACTGGAACAGTGAAAGACATTATTGCTTGGCACGGCGAATTGGCTGTACTGCTGTTCAGCTGAACTGGAGACCTCCTAAGTACTACCTTGAGGCTGAGGGCTGTACTAACAGCTAACCGATTGGAAGACCACCCAGGCCCTACCCCCGAGGCTGAGGGATTGAGAAGGAGAGAGCCACGACATCTCTATTGGCGTCCGTTGGTGCTTGGGTAACATTAACCCTGAAATGATTGTTTTTTCTATCTAAATGTACGCTTAATACTCACCTTTATTTTGTGGTTACTAATATAATTTTTAATGCACTATGAGCGTTGTGCGCTGTGTTTTTTTGTATTTCTGTTTGCTATTAGGGGGTATTTGAGCCATCCCTGGTGCCACAGCTGCAGACGTTCCATATACTCTACGTGTTTAAAGGTCACCTCTTTTTGTACATCACTATATCACCTCACTTTTATTGATTGTAGTAGCGCACTATATCTTTTCACATTTTCTCACTCCAGATAGGGAGACTTTCTTATTGAGACGTGAAGCATTCTGGATACATGCTTTAAATACCTGCAACGGTATGGGTCTTAATGAGCAACAGAATTTAAAATGCTTCCTTAATAGAAGGTAATTTTTTGTCTTTCTACAGGCATATTTGATCTTGCACCATCCATGGACTCTGCACTTACCTATTGGGAAAATTATCCTTTTTGTGTGGTTTTTTTCCCTTCCCTCCCTCCCCCTTCTCTCCCCCCCCCCCCCCTGGCTGTGTGTACCCATTTCTGACTAGGTATACACACTAGTATATTCTAAATACTGATGTACTGCATATTCTTATGTGGCATTTCACGGTAACTTTGCAGGATTATACTGATGTCATCAGCAGTATACAGTCACATGTTTTTAATAGTATATTGCTGTATTAGTTTTGTGCACATATGCTTTATGAATATTTTGGTGTGTGGTTTATTTACACTTTCAGGGTGATTTATAGGAGTGTGTCACTCCTCCCTGCTCTGACACTGATCCCATGGCGACGGATACATCTTTGTCCAGCCCTGTGAGTACAGTCTTGATTGGTGCACCCCCCCCCCCTTCCCCCCGACGGGCGGGTCACGCTGACGTCATCATGGGGGAGTGTTCAGTCTGGGGAGAGGTGTGGCTGTGGCTGCATTCCTCCAAGACAGCTCTATGCTGTATTGCCAGGGATTTAGACCTAGACGTCTGACGTCACTAGGGGGCGCCATATGGTAGCTCTGACATCACTAGGGGGCGCCATATGGTAGCTCTGACGTCACTAGGGGGCGTCAACATCCTGGTTATGTGGCAGAGCGGGGAGAGTATCAGGGGGGTGGTATATATTGTGACTGTTTTCTTGTGTTTGGTAGCCTTCACCTTGAGAAAGGCAGTATTAGACTGCCGAAACGTTGGACTTTATGGCATATTAAACCTCCTTTGAGTAAGACCGTGTGCCTGCTTCTTCTTCTTTGTCCGGCTACAGGAAGGGTCAGGAGACAGGGAGGACAGAGGTAGGAGAAACCCATCTGACTCCGGCCTTGCCTGTCCCTACGAATACAAACATACAACCCCTCACTGAATAACATAGCCCTAATCCCATGTAATAATCCTGGGTGTAAACAAAATAATGGTTTTATGAATATTGTAATGGTTTATTAGGGACCTAGGAGGTGGCTAGTGGGGCTGTTATGTGTATTTTTGTTTATTGTGGGTAGTGGGGGTGGATGAACGGGGTATTGGCCCCAAGGATGGGTGTTTAGGCCTACCGGGTGGGGGGGGGGGGTAGCGGGAGGGGTTAACCCCTTCATTACCTTAGCGGTATTAACCACGAAGTTAAAGAAGAGGTTAAGTCATCCTGCAACCCCCTGGCAAGGCCTAAACACCCACCCAGGGCCAAATACCACCTTCACCCACCCCCGCTACCCACAATAAGCCTGGCACGGGTGTATAACCCCTTCATTGCCTTGGCGGTAATGAAGTTGCCTGTAAATGCATTTTTTATGCATCGGATTCATGCCGGGGGTCTCTGGTGCTGATATTAATGGATATCAGCTCTGGGACACATGCATGTTATTTTCATCGCAGCTTCACCCCACCTTCTTGCCAACTTTTGTGGCGGGACAATTTGGAGAAGAAACAGCAATTTTAAAGTGGCGATCAGCCGCAATAAGCTGATCAGGGCTTATAGAATTGAGCGTGTTTGAAAAACTGGCGATCAGTGCTGAAAAGTGGCTTATCACCGCGCGTCTGCCGATTTTATTTATTTATTTATTTTCCGGCAAAAAAAACCCGGTTATTTTTGCTCTAATCGCCAGCTTCTCTGGGCTTTCTGAATCGCTGTAGGCTTTTTTGGCTATAAACTGGTGATAAGTGGCTTATCGCTGCTTACTGCATGAGGGCCTTAGGGAGGATTTGTTCCTGTAAAGTACACCTAGTTTGGCATAGGATTTGGATGTCAGGGTATCAATGTGCATCCCAAATGTTAAATGGGAGTTGAACTATATGCCCAGATATTTCAAACAAGTAACAGGGGCTAGGATGGTATTAGAGCTGGTTTTTATCTGAAGCTCTGTCATTGGCAGCTTTAGCAATTTAGCTCTGGTCCCAAATACCATTGTTACAGTCTTGTCAGTGTTTAAAATCAGTTTGTTTTGGGAAATCCAGTTTCAAGTCTCAAAAAATCAGATTGAAGTATGTGTTCAAGGTCAGAGAGGCGAGGGCTGCGTGCATATAGGATCAGATCCAAGGCCTCTCACAATAACCTGTTAGGAATATTATTTTCTCATCTATCCGACATAAGTATAAAATATACTCTACCAAGACCCCTAATACAGAGTTACCCACCTTATACGGGAGCAGCTGCCAGACGAGTACAGTAAATGTATCTTATTTCTTTTACCACTGGAGGGCAGCGTGGAGTTGCAAGGAGTGGCGCCCGTAAGGACGACGTGCCAGTTAGGCGGAAGGAGACGCGCACACACTTTTATGTGAAACGGATATTTTTGGGGAGGGATTTAGTAGTCTGAGTGAGAAAATTGATATTTTGTCACAATGGAAAAATGGAAAAATTAACCATTTAAATATGCACAGATTTTATCCCACGTTTGGAAATTAGGGATGTTGCCTAAAAGTCTGAGAATGCATTAAGTGCCACCCACGGGCTTTAATGAAGCAGCATTTGTGGGATAAAGGGAACAGCATCCTGTATAAAGGTATTTTGGGCTCGATATAAATAATTGAAGCCAAAAACTAATATTAAGTAAATTGAGAATGGAAAAATATTCAGCACAAACGTACAGAATGTGATATTCTGAGAGATCTTACAGATGTTATCAAATCCCACAATGAATATATAGAAAATGTCTGTATAGAACGAGTCAAACAAGAATATGCCAATAAAACGTTTAATTGGGAGATACAGGGGCCACAATTCAGGTCAGTTAGCTGGAAGAAGGGAAGCCGGTCAGCCAGAAGAGCAGGTCCTCCGGTCAGCCAGAAGAGCAGGTCAGCCGGTCAGCTCTGAGATCAGCATTACTTATATCCCCTAAACGTTGTCCCCTGCATGTAATGCGCAGAACAGCCTGCACTGCATATACTGTACATGAGATACTTAACCCTTTCTTTTCGCTCGACTCTAATCTGAATGATTTGCTAATTGGTTTGTAATTAGAGAGATATTTGTAGCAGAATCCCATGTATGTTCTTTTTACCTTTTTAGATACCGTTTTGTGTAATAAAAGATATGAGATCAGAGGGGCTTCCTGTTTGCACTCGTGTTTTGGCAGAAGTGTATATGTGACCCTATAAATCTCCCTCACACCCGGCTTGGCAGCGTGACACTAGTGCAATGACCTGGGGAAGAATCACTGAGCTGTTAGCAATAGATACAACGGATAGAAAAGACACTACACATAGGTTGGATTAAAGAGAGTATTTTATTGAAATAATGAATCTCTTTGCTGGTAGGGGCCTGCAGCACATTGCAGAGCAATATAGTAACACGCAGAGCAATGCACTGCAGGCCCCTCCGGCAGCAAAGGAGTGAAGACCAATGCAGGGTGTATAAAGATCTCACTGATAATTCATGCACAAAGGGCAATTTGTTGCTGTGATCCAGAGGAAGGCGAAACATAACCCCTGCTGTGCAATGGGGGAAAAAAATTCCTTCCTGACCCCATTAAATGGCGATCGGAGGGTCCCTGGATCACTGCGCAGTGAGATCAGATGGAGCAGCACAGATCAGCGTTGTTATACACAGGGGCACACTCAGTATATAGAGATGTGGGTGATGGGGCCCTTGTGCCCCTGTGTATAACTCACCTGCTCCCCCATCCCCCTGCATATCTATCCCATTCACCCCTTTTCCTCCCGCATACCTCGCAGGGCCGGCCGGCCATTAGGCGGTCGCCTAGCGCGCAAAGGTCCTAGGGGCGCATTAATAATCATTATTATTTTTTTTCTTATTATTTCTAATTTATTTATCTTTTTTTTTAAATTATTATTCTTTTTTTTTATCCAGTATTTTGGCGCCCTTTTGTTTTTATTTTGCGTCGCGCTGGGGTGCGGTCGCACCCCCTGCAGTCCCGATAGCTACGCCACTGTTTATTTTATTATTTTATTTATCTTGTTATTTTTTATACAACTGGGGCACAAATTTTAAGTTTCGCCTCGGGCGCATGAAACCCGTGCTCCGGCCCTGCTCCTTGTTCTCTCTCACCCTCTCACGCCCAATATCCCTATCTCCCTCTAGTACCTGCCCCTCCCGCAGCCTTCCTGATCTTATCTGCCTCTCCTGCGGTCAAACCAACTTCTCAGGGCCCCTAGAATACCCCTGTATCTACGCCCTGGCTCCTCTGCTACCTGCTCCCGGCTTCTTCTCCGCCTAAAAAAGGTGAAGCAGCAGATCTGTCCGCACCTCTCGTATTCTCCTACCTGCTCCTGGGGTCTTCTCCTCCGCCTAAAAAAGGTGAAGCAGCAGATCCGGCCACACCTGTCGTATGCTCCTTGGTCATCGTACACCACGTCTGCCTCCTCGGCCGCCTTGTAGCCCACCTCATTGTTCCACTTGACGCCCGCTTTTTCGTATGCCTCGTCGTCCGCCTCGTAGCCCGCCTCGTCGTCTGGTGGCACAAAGGGCACCACCTTCGTGCGTGTCCTGACCTGCAGGAGACATGAAGTGTTTGTAACCAGGGACAGTGATACTCTGTATCGCAAGAGCTCCTGTGCCACTTATACCCCCTCCGCAATACCACGTTATACCGCCCTCCACAGGGCAAATACCCGTTATACCCACCTCCCCAGGCCCAGTACCCAGTTATACAACCCTCCCAAGGCCCAGTACCCTGTTATACACCCCTCCCAAGGCCCAGTACCCTGTTATACGCCCCTCCCCAGGCCCAGTACCCTGTTATACACCCCTCCCCAGGCCCAGTACCCTGTTATACACCCCTCCCAAGGCCCAGTACCCTGTTATACACCCCTCCCCAGGCCCAGTACCTGTTATACCCACCTCACCAGGCCCAGTACCCGTTATACCCACCTCACCAGGCCCAGTACCCATTATGTACCCCTCCCCAGAAGGTCATATTTCTATTTATCAAAAATACATTGAGTAACCTCTGGTTTTCAGGCATGTCCTAGGGGAGTTATCACAGAGACACAGAAACGTCGCTGAGTTTGGTGAGTAACTCCCTTAACCTCTCAGCAGTTGAATTCCCCATTAGGCGCTTAACACGTTAAAAACAAGCGTTGCTATTTCTCTGCATGAAGTTGCAGGTAATTGGAAGAGTTACACAGTGACGGCTATTTCATCACTCACCTTCTTCTCCCGAAACGGTCTTTTCTGTCTTATTTCCGGCTTCACATCGGATATCCATATCCATTCTTGGCCTCTGATCTGTATGCAAGACAATGCTTTAAGACAGGGTTGCGCAACCTTTTTCCCTGCTCCCCCCTCCCCCCTCCCCACCTTGTCTCCGACGTTCTGATGTAACGACGTCATGTGATATCACGTTGCTATGGCAATGCCACATCATGTGACGCCACGTTGCTGTCGCCAGAAGCCGCCGGAGACAAGGAAAGGGAACTTACAGAGGACTTGCGCGCGATTTCCGGCATTTAATTTAAATGCTGTGGGGAAGAGCGAGGGGCCACTGTAAGCGCCGAGCCCCTCCTCCCAAGAAAATGTCGCGCCCCTCGATTTGCACACCCCTGCTTTAAGAGATATTCTGGGACCCTCCAACTCCTCCATCGGACCCTTCCTCATACTCATATTGACTGACCTTGCAGTGCTCTGCCCTGACTTGCACTGACCTGCTATGATGCCTCTCAAAATACCATGCTAACTCATTCTGAACATACATGTGTCCTTTCTACATGTTACTCAGCTTGTATGGGCCACAGACAGCTTTCCCGGGGTCCAGGACTAGTTTCCACCGGGGACCCTCACCCATGGGTCGGCGACCTTGCGAGAACCCACCCCCCCCCCCAACCTGTTTTCTCTTGCACTGCCATAGACTACAACATTTCGGCCTGCTGGTCTTTTTCAGGTAAAGTGGCTAAACCCACTAAATCCAGCAAAGAAAGGCCAGCAGCCAAAACATTGTAGTCTGTGGCACAATAAATTATCTTTTTTTATTCAAATCTGTGTGCCCTTTTCCATCAATCTTATTGTATACATTGGACGAAATGCCGGTCTTCCCTGAGACTAAGGGGCACTGGTAAAAGTATCACTAATTGGTTTTTTTGGTATGCAGCAAATCCCCATCATTTTTGCGTTCTCTTGCTCTGCCCCAATCTGACACACCACCTTGCTCTCTCACCCCCCTCTTACACTCCCCCATCACCCTTTCCTTCCCCAAAGGTTGTCCTTTAATCAGATCTTACCCAAATTGTCTCCATCTCCCTTGGAAATGTTCTGTCTTTAAGCTGTGTGGCTCCTCTTGATCCGAACTTTCTTAGCTGACCCCTTTAGGTTTCGGCTCCGAGGGTCTAAAAAATAAGCGACTCCGAAAAGATGTGAAATATGCACAAGGGTCCTAAAATATTTATCTAATGGGGCTCTGAGGGGGAGACTTAAATACTAGTTAATATAATCTATTTAACTAACAAATATGATCTATTAAACTAAGAAATATAATGTATCAAACTAAATAAATATCTATTAAACTAATAAATAGAATCTATTGTACTAAGAAATATAATCTATTCAACTAAATAAATATAATCTATTTAAAAACAATACAATAAAAAGCTGGAGAAATGATACGTTAACCAAGCCACAGATGTGATGCCAATGAGCGTTGAACTCCTTGCAGATCCACCGTCAGCTGGTTGTGGCAGAAAGTGGTGACATGCAGTAGAACAGAGTGGTTGAGCTGTAACCACGGCAGTCAGGTCAGAAATCAACACAATATTTTTTGAAATTTAGAATGAGAATGTTCAATATGTCACATTCTGGGCTCAGACCCTGAGCCCTGTCACATGTTAGCAGCTTGTGATAATAGAAGATATCCATATACTGGGATGTGATAAGAGACATGAAGGTCATTTTATACTGGGTCCCATAACCTGCTTTATATGAAGTATCATTTTACACTAATTAGTAGAGATGCTACATTTTGAAAAATAGCGCTTTTGGCGACATTGTTCATTTTCTCTACAAATGATAAATGAAAAAGTTGGATAAAACGTTATATGTGTGTGTGCGCGTGCAATATATATATATATATACACATATACATACATACACATATAGTATGTTTATATATATATATCATACTATATGTATATATATTGTCTGTTTTATACACACATACACGTGTGTGTATATGTATGTGTGTGTGTGTGTGTGTATATATGTGTGTGCGTGTGTATATATATGGTATAACCCAGAGGTGCGCAAAGTGGAGGGCGGGAGATTTTTCGGGGGGGGGGGGGGAGGCGCACGGGCGGTTGCAGAGGCCCCGCGCACTTCCTCGAGGCATTAAAATTAAATGCCGGGGGATCGCGTGAGGCCTCTGCAATGCTATTACTTACCTTGACTCTGCCGGCGTCACTCGTGTCCATGGCAACGCGGTGTTAAATTACGCCGCGGGGTCATGTGACGTCACCCTCGTCAAATGCCGCTGCCGGTCACGTGACGCCGCATCAAGGTAAAGGAGGGGGTGGGGGCGCGAGCTCCCCTGGTATAACCAATAAATAATATAGCTGATATAGCAATTTGGTTGTGGCTAGAGAAAGATTATAGTGGCAGTGAGAATTAGTGGCCAGAATTAATAACTAAAAAGTAGCTGTAATAAATTAATAATAAACACTATGCCTAAACACAATAACAGTCCAGAAACTTAGCTCTAATAGCTATGTTATAACTCAATCATAAAAGGATCCAATTCGGGCATCCTCTGGAGTCCTGGCAGCTCTCTTCGGGGAAACAACCACCTCCTCGATAGATACCTAAACAAAAAAAAAGAAGAGAAAGCGCCCGCTCCATGTGTAAATTCGGTTTAACAATTTCATTTCCTGGACAAGATAAAAATAACAAACTCACAAACATCCGTTTGGTAAAAGCGTTGTATGAGACAGGCTCGTGCTCCGTGGTAATCCGGTGGTCAATCCGGTGGTCAATCCGCAGCTCCAGACTTTGGACGATGACCGGGAAACTCGATAGGCTGCGCCCCTTGCAGTGTGGTCCTCCGGCAATCTGTAGTATGCAGTTGTGATTCCACTCTGTAATTCCGGTGTCTCGCCTTGTTCGCGTACCAACTTCCCTTCCGGCGTCAAGACGGATAGTGTGGCAATAGCAACGAGAAGAATGTACCTACGTGTTTCTTCAGCACACGGCTGATTTCATCAGAGGATAATGCTACAACTCAGTCGTAATGGTTTTATAGTCCTACAGTCCAATTGGTAATGGCATAATAGATCACATATGTTACTGATTTTAGATAATAATAGATTCTTGTATGACACACACACACGAACACATATACATATATATATATATATATATATATATATATGTATATACATACACACATATATATATTTACACACACATACATATATTTACACACACATATATATATATATATATATATATATATATATATATATATATATATATATATATATATATATATATATATATATATAAAACCAGGTGTCCCACCAAGGAGACAAAAAACAGCACTCAAGGTATATGTGTAGAGGTATAAGTACCGTTTTAGCCGAGCTTCAATAATCATAAAATAATAAAAAAATAATATCATCTATTTATTTTTTGATTTTATATATATAACAGCAGGCACTTCAAAGGCTCCAAAGAAATAAGTGCTTGTTCAACAAAAATTACAGGAAACCAGGTGTCCCACCAAGGAGACAAAAAAACAGCACTCAAGGTATATTGCAAAAGTGTATTTGAAAAAAAGCAGGCACATATAAATCCAACGTTTCGGTCCTGTATAGGGCCTTCCTCACGCCCCTGAGGAAGGTCCTATACAGGACCGAAACGTTGGATTTATATGTGCCTGCTTTTTTTCAAATACACTTTTGCAATATACCTTGAGTGCTGTTTTTTGTCTCCTTGGTGGGACACCTGGTTTCATATATATATATATATATATATATATATATATATATATATATATATATCTTATACTATATTAGTGAAAGCACTGTATGTTTGCCTGCCTGCCTGCATGCATGCCTGCCTGCTGGATGTCCGGTGTCCCTAGCGGCAATCTCATTGGTCCCTTGGCCCGCCCGCCCCCGCACACCTCTCATTGGCCTCACACACTCACACCACCCCCTTGGCCCGCCCCCCACACCTCTCATTGGCCTGAGGCGGAGTGACGGGCCAAAGGTCCAAAAAAATAAATAAAACACACACACACACACACACACACACACACCTCTCTCCCCTCTCCAAATCACCTTTTCCCCCTCCCCAGCGGCATCACCTCTTCCCCCTCCCCAGCGGCATCACCTCTTCCCCCTCCCCAGCGGCATCACCTCTTCCCCCTCCCCAGCGGCATCACCTCTTCCCCCTCCCCAGCGGCATCACCTCTTCCCCCTCCCCAGCGGCATCACCTCTTCCCCCTCCCCAGCGGCATCACCTCTTCCCCCTCCCCAGCGGCATCACCTCTTCCCCCTCCCAGCGGCATCACCTCTTCCCCCTCCCCAGCGGCATCACCTCTTCCCCCTCCCCAGCGGCATCACCTCTTCCCCCTCCCCAGCGGCATCACCTCTCCCCGCTCCAAATCATCCCTCCCCGCTCCAAATCACCTCTCCCCGCTCCAAATCACCTCTCCCCGCTCCAAATCACCTCTCCCCGCTCCAAATCACCTCTCCCCGCTCCAAATCACCTCTCCCCCCTCCCCGCTCCAAATCACCTCGCTTCCCGCAGCTGCCACGCGGCGCGTAAGATGGCGGACCCCCTTCCTCCCTCGCGGCGCCGAGTCAGACGGTGGCGGCGCCCGGAAGTACAGGTAGGTGTCGCTCCCCACCTCCGGCGCCAAACGGAACTGAGAAAGGGCGCATCAACTGAGGTGTGTGTGTGTGTGTGTGTGTGTGTGTGTGTGTGTGTGTGTGTGTCACTGTCCACTGCCCCCCCTCCTATCCACTGCCCCCCCCTCCTGTCCACTGCCCCCCCCTCCTGTCCACTGCCCCCCCCTCCTGTCCACTGCGTCCCCCCTCCTGTCCACTGCGTCCCCCCTCCTGTCCCCCCTCCTGTCCACTGCCCCCCCCTCCTGTCCACTGCCCCCCTCCTGTCCACTGCCCCCCCTCCTGTCCACTGCCCCCCCTCCTGTCCACTGCCCCCCCTCCTGTCCACTGCCCCCCCTCCTGTCCACTGCCCCCCCCTCCTGTCCACTGCCCCCCCCCTCCTGTCCACTGCCCCCTCCCTCCTGTCCACTGCCCCCCCCCCTCCTGTCCACTGCCCCCCCCCCTCCTGTCCACTGCCCCCCCCCTCCTGTCCACTGCCCCCCCCCCCCTCCTGTCCACTGCCCCCCCCCCTCCTGTCCACTGCCCCCCCCTCCTGTCCACTGCCCCCCCCTCCTGTCCACTGCCCCCCCCTCCTGTCCACTGCCCCCCCCTCCTGTCCACTGCCCCCCCCCTCCTGTCCACTGCCCCCCCCTCCTGTCCACTGCCCCCCCCTCCTGTCCACTGCCCCCCCCCCTCCTGTCCACTGCCCCCCCCTCCTGTCCACTGCCCCCCCCCCCATCCTGTCCACTGCCCCCCCCCCTCCTGTCCACTGCCCCCCCCCCTCCTGTCCACTGCCCCTCCCCCTCCTGTCCACTGCCCCCCCCCCTCCTGTCCACTGCCCCCTCCCTCCTGTCCACTGCCCCCCCCTCCTGTCCACTGCCCCCCCCTCCTGTCCACTGCCCCCCCCCTCCTGTCCACTGCCCCCCCCCTCCTGTCCACTGCCCCCCCCTCCTGTCCACTGCAGGAAATGCAGGGGGAGGAATCCATGCCTTTGAGGCGCCCCCCCCCTCCCTTTGACGCCCCCCCCTCCCTTTGACGCCCCCCCCCCCCTTTGACGCCCCCCCCCCCTCCCTTTGACGCCCCCCCCCTCCCTTTGACGCCCCCCCCCTCCCTTTGACGCCCCCCCCTCCCTTTGACGCCCCCCCCCTCCCTTTGACGCCCCCCCCCCCTTTGACGCCCCCCCCCTCCCTTTGACGCCCCCCCCCCCTCCCTTTGACGCCCCCCCTCTCCCTTTGACGCCCCCCCCCTCCCTTTGACGCCCCCCCCTCCCTTTGACGCCCCCCCCTCCCTTTGACGCCCCCCCCTCCCTTTGACGCCCCCCCCTCCCTTTGACGCCCCCCCCTCCCTTTGACGCCCCCCCCTCCCTTTGACGCCCCCCCCCCTCCCTTTGACGCCCCCCCCTCCCTTTGACGCCCCCCCCCTCCCTTTGACGCCCCCCCCCTCCCTTTGACGCCCCCCCCTCCCTTTGACGCCCCCCCCCTCCCTTTGACGCCCCCCCCCTCCCTTTGACGCCCCCCCCCTCCCTTTGACGCCCCCCCCTCCCTTTGACGCCCCCCCCCCTCCCTTTGACGCCCCCCCCCCTCCCTTTGACACCCCCCCCCCTCCCTTTGACGCCCCCCCCCTCCCTTTGACGCCCCCCCCTCTCCCTTTGACGCCCCCCCCTCCCTTTGACGCCCCCCCCCTCCCTTTGACGCCCCCCCCCCTCCCTTTGACGCCCCCCCCTCCCTTTGACGCCCCCCCCCCTCCCTTTGACGCCCCCCCCCCTCCCTTTGACGCCCCCCCCCTCCCTTTGACGCCCCCCCCTCCCTTTGACGCCCCCCCCCCTCCCTTTGACGCCCCCCCCCTCCCTTTGACGCCCCCCCCTCCCTTTGACGCCCCCCCCCTCCCTTTGACGCCCCCCCCCTCCCTTTGACGCCCCCCCCCCTCCCTTTGACGCCCCCCCCCTCCCTTTGACGCCCCCCCCCTCCCTTTGACGCCCCCCCCCTCCCTTTGACGCCCCCCCCCTCCCTTTGACGCCCCCCCCCTCCCTTTGACGCCCCCCCCCTCCCTTTGACGCCCCCCCCTCCCTTTGACGCCCCCCCCTCCCTTTGACGCCCCCCCCTACGCCACCCCCCTCCCTTTGACGCCCCCCCCCCCTCCCTTTGACGCCCCCCCCCCTCCCTTTGACGCCCCCCCCCCCTCCCTTTGACGCTCCCCCCTGCCTTTGACGCCCCGCGCGCACACACTGACTGACTGCCGCACGCACACACTGACTGACGCGCACACAAAGCCTGACTGACGCACGCACACACTGACTGAGGCACACACTGACTGTGTGTGCCAGTCAGTCTGTGTGTGTTTGTGTTTCTGCCTCAGACTCACTGACGCGCGAGCAAACACACAGTGACTGACGCACACACGCTACATGAAGCTGTAAAGGAGGGAGGGAGGGGGGGGACTGGATTGATGTGAATGGGGGACAAACAGAGAGAGGGGGGAGGAGAGAGAGGAACGGGAACATTACATCCCGGGCAACGCCGGGTCTCTCAGCTAGTATATATATATATATACAAATACAACTGTATGCTCATCTGCATGTCTTAGGCAGGTCTGCAACCCCGCCTTTCCCCATTATCACCCAGCATACAGCACTTCCACTGCAGCAAGGGATTCTGGGAAATGACATGCAAATGAGCACACAGTGTCACTTTTTGCCTCAAAAACCATTTTTAACATGGTTCCCTATAGGCTTAAGCTTGCTGCATGGTCACAGCTTTGAGCACAGCCAGGGTTAAGGTGCATACCCAGAAAACCACCCACAGACAGCTGTTTCGACCTTAATGGGTCTCATCAGTGTGGGGTTGATTTAACTGGGTATGCAAAGAGGCTATGGGATAGGCTATACCATAATACTGAGTTAAGTTATGGTGAGTAAAAAAAAGTGACAAAAACCCTCCACAGGAAAGCAAATATGCAAATACAACTGTATGCTCATCTGCATGTCTTAGGCAGGTCTGCAACCCCTCCTTTCCCCATTATCACCAGCATACAGCACTTCCACTGCAGCAAGGGATTCTGGGAAATGACATGCAAAAAAAATATATATATATATATATATAATCTTCTTCTCTCTGAAGAAGACCGTTTTAGTCGGAACGCGTTGGAGTGAGAGTCTGTGGAGTGGGACCCCTACCCTTTTCCATGACAGGAGGCCTTGGCTATCTGTAAATTGGCCTTTCACACCTACGCTTTAATGGTGATGTATTTACATCTTTAATACTCGAGCATTTATTGCCTCCATTTCTGCAATTACTATTTTACAACAACAGCTATCTCCTTACGTTATGTGCACAAATCTGCAGTGTGTGTAGAGGTATATGTGCATGCTTGGATCAGAGCTGCTTGTGTGGAGAGGTATATGAGCATGCTTGGATCAGAGCTGCTTGTGTGGAGAGGTATATGAGCATGCTTGGATCAGAGCTGCTTGTGTGTAGAGGTATATGTGCATGCTTGGATCAGAGCTGCTTGTGTGTAGAGGTATATGTGCATGCTTGGATCAGAGCTGCTTGTGTGGAGAGGTATATGTGCATGCTTGGATCAGAGCTGCTTGTGTGTAGAGGTATATGTGCATGCTTGGATCAGAGCTGCTTGTGTGTAGAGGTATATGTGCATGCTTGGATCAGAGCTGCTTGTGTGTAGAGGTATATGTGCATGATTGGATCAGAGCTGCTTGTGTGTAGAGGTATATGTGCATGCTTGGATCAGAGCTGCTTGTGTGGAGAGGTATATGTGCATGCTTGGATCAGAGCTGCTTGTGTGTAGAGGTATATGTGCATGCTTGGATCAGAGCTGCTTGTGTGGAGAGGTATATGCGCATGCTTGGATCAGAGCTGCTTGTGTGGAGAGGTATATGTGCATGATTGGATCAGAGCTGCTTGTGTGTAGAGGTATATGCGCATGCTTGGATCAGAGCTGCTTGTGTGTAGAGGTATATGTGCATGATTGGATCAGAGCTGCTTGTGTGGAGAGGTATATGTGCATGCTTGGATCAGAGCTGGAGTGTGTGTAGAGGTATATGTGCATGCTTGGATCAGAGCTGCTTGTGTGTAGAGGTATATGTGCATGCTTGGATCAGAGCTGCTTGTGTGTAGAGGTATATGTGCATGCTTGGATCAGAGCTGCTTGTGTGGAGAGGTATATGTGCATGCTTGGATCAGAGCTGCTTGTGTGTAGAGGTATATGTGCATGCTTGGATCAGAGCTGCTTGTGTGTAGAGGTATATGTGCATGATTGGATCAGAGCTGCTTGTGTGGAGAGGTATATGTGCATGCGTGGATCAGAGCTGCAGTGTGTGTAGAGGTATATGTGCATGCTTGGATCAGAGCTGCAGTGTGTGGAGAGGTATATGTGCATGCTTGGATCAGAGCTGCTTGTGTGTAGAGGTATATGTGCATGCTTGGATCAGAGCTGCTTGTGTGTAGAGGTATATGTGCATGCTTGGATCAGAGCTGCTTGTGTGTAGAGGTATATGTGCATGCTTGGATCAGAGCTGCAGTGTGTGTAGAGGTATATGTGCATGCTTGGATCAGAGCTGCTTGTGTGTAGAGGTTATATGTGCATGCTTGGATCAGAGCTGCTTGTGTGTAGAGGTATATGTGCATGCTTGGATCAGAGCTGCTTGTGTGTAGAGGTATATGTGCATGCTTGGATCAGAGCTGCTTGTGTGGAGAGGTATATGTGCATGCTTGGATCAGAGCTGCTTGTGTGTAGAGGTATATGTGCATGCTTGGATCAGAGCTGCTTGTGTGTGTAGAGGTATATGTGCATGCTTGGATCAGAGCTGCTTGTGTGTAGAGGTATAGTGTGCATGCTTGGATCAGAGCTGCTTGTGCTGGTGATTACTTTTGCTGTTCTTTGCCTCACGGAATACATGTTTGGTAGATGTGAGTCCCCCTCCTCTTTTATCAATTTTTCTTCCTTGTTTTTAACCCACAGTAATACATTTGTATTGTTATCACTTTCTGGCATGCCCGTGTGCTTCTTCATAAGGATGCTTTTTTCGTTGTAATACATATCCATTATCCTTTAGCACCACTGTCCATTGTTATTATATCATAAATCAAGACAGTTTCTGGGCAACAGTGACGCACTGTGTTGATGCGGTATACTTTGTGTCACATATATATATATATATTATATCAAAAAATAAATAGACTATACCGTTCTGTGGCTAACGAAATGCTTTTATTTGTGCGAGCTTTCGAGATACGCTGATCTCTTCTTCTGGCGGTGTTACAATGAATGAAGCAAGCAAAGGGTATACTTAAAAACAGTGTCTCTTGGAATGTTATCTGTGCTTGTCCCTTCTCCCCCCCCCCCCCCTTGTGTGAATGTGATTTATGGCTAGAGGTGTTAAATGGTTCCTGAAAGTTAGTGATGTAAGAGTGTGTGTGTGTGTGTGTGTGTGTGTGTGTGTGTGTGTGTGTGTGTGTGTGTGTGTGTGTATCTAGAATATAAATGAATGGAGAGCCCACAGTTTATACAGTGCTTTACAAAAGGTGTGTGTGTGGAGTGGGAGTTAATATAATTGTGTGGGTAGGTGTGGAAATGTGAGAGATTGTAGCAAAACTAAAAGTGTGTGTAGATACTATGTGGTCCCTATTGGTGTATAGGGATGAAAAACAAGGAGTTTTTGTATGTGTAAGAGACAGCTGTGTGTGCATACATATAGCACAGTATGTACAGACATGGCCTTAGCGCTCTTGGGAAGAGAGTTCACTTGTGTCAGTAATGACTCATAAAATTTCGATCTCTGTTTAGGCCACCGCTAAGTGTCCCGAACAGTTGCATATATTTCTATTCGTGCAACCATCTCTATTTCGGTGTTTTAAGATTAACTTTGAGTATGGCAACCCCCAGATCGTCCATCTTATGGACAGAGTCAGAGAAATGTTCGCCGACAGGACTGTCTCTTGTTCCGCGTGTGATGCTGTGCGATGCAGGTTCATTCTCTTGTTTAGCCCCTGCCCCGTCTCACCTATGTAGTAGCAGCCCCCTGGACATTTCATGCACATGATGAGGAACACGACATTGCTGGAGGAACAGGTGAACCTTCCTCTGATTTTGTATTCCCGATTCCTGTGTGGTATTTGTATTGTGTCCGCTGTGTAGAGTATTGCGCAGGTTTTGCATCTTGCGTCCTGGCCTGGCATATATATAATTATATATATATATATTCCACAGAAGCAGCCGGCACTCCACTTGCAAGTAGAAAAAATGGGTGCTTGTCCCATAAAGCAATAATAAACCACACGATCCGTTTGAAGCACGAGATCAGGAGACAGCACTCTGGTAAGTTTGATCACAAGTTTTTATTACTGAAAAAGACACATAAACCGACGTGTCACGACAG
>NW_027455097.1:0-45644 GCF_040206685.1 Ascaphus truei
CACAGACATCAGGGATACATCATTCTCACCTTCTCCTAATACACAGACATCAGGGATACATAATTCTCACATCCTCCTAATACACAGACATCAGGGATCCATAATTCTCACCTCCTCCTAATACACAGATACCAAGGATACATAATTCTCACCTCCTCCTAATACACAGACATCAGGGATACATAATTCTCACCTCCTAATACACAGACATCAGGGATACATAATTCTCATCTCCTCCTAATACACAGACATCAAGGATACATAATTCTCACCTGCTCCTACTACACAGACATCAGGGATACATAATTCTCACCTCCTCCTAATACACAGACATCAGGGCTACACAATTCTCACTCCTCCTAATACACAGACATCAGGAATACATAATTCTCACCTCCTCCTAATACACAGACATCAGGGCTACACAATTCTCACCTCCTCCTAATACACAGACATCAGGGATACATAATTCTCACCTCCTAATACACAGACATCAGTGATACATCATTCTCACCTCCTCCTAATACACAGACATCAGGATACATAATTATCACCTCCTCCTAATACACAGACATCAGGGATACACAATTCTCACCTCCTCCTAATACTCAGACATCAGGGATACATCATTCTCACCTCCTCCTAATACACAGAGATCAGGGATACATAATTCTCACCTCCTCCTAATACACAGAGATCAAGGACACATCTTTCTCATCTGCTTCTAATACACAATTAGGGACACATATCTCCTCTCGCCTGCTCCTAATACACAAACATCAGGGACACACACCTCTCACCCTCCTCCTAATACACAGACATCAGAGACATATCTCTCACACCCTCCTAATACACATACATCAAGAACACATACCTCTCACCTCCTAATACAGAGAAATCAGGGACACATACCTCTCACCTCTTATAATACTGAAATAAGGACACATACTTCTCACTCCCTCCTAATACACAGAAATCGGGGAAATATGCCACTCTCTCTCTCAGAGATGTATATTAAGGACTAGCTGAGAGACCCGGCGTTGCCCGGGATGTAAATGCGTAATAGGTAGTATTATTTATAAATCGTGGAACAATAGGTGACTGTTTTGTTGGAAAGTTGGATAATAATATTGAAAAGAAAGATGGGAAGAAAATGTAATACGATGTTGTATAAAAATGGTTTATTGTAACCACACCACAGTACAATGTATATTTTGGTGCTATAAGTGATGTAAAAATGTGAGGCCGTGTGTCCTGCTAGGGTGTGAGGCGGCGGGTGGCGCGTGGTTTGTGAGTGCTGTCTGTGAGTGTGGGTCCTGCTAGGGTGTGAGGCGGCGGGTGGCGCGTGGGTTGTGAGTGCTGTCTGTGAGTGGGGTCCTGCTAGGGTGTGAGGCGGCGGGTGGCGCGTGGTTTGTGAGTGCTGTCTGTGAGTGTGGTCCTGCTAGGGTGTGAGGCGGCGGGTGGCGCGTGGGTTGTGAGTGCTGTCTGTGAGTGGGGGTCCTGCTAGGGTGTGAGGCGGCGGGTGGCGCGTGGGTTGTGAGTGCTATCTGTGAGTGGGGGTCCTGCTAGGGTGTGAGGCGGGCGGGTGGCGCGTGGGTTGTGAGTGCTGTCTGTGAGTGGGGGTCCTGCTAGGGTGTGAGGCGGTGGGTCAGTGATGTCGGTGCGTGGGGCGGGAGGCAGCAGGTGTGTGTGGCGGCAGGTATGTGTCGAGTGTGGCGGTGTCTGTTGAGTGCGTGCAGCGGCTGTGAGGCGGTGGGTGAAAGGCAGAGGCGCCGGAGTAAGGGCGGGTGAAGGCAGAGGTGGGGGGTGGGGAGGCGGTAAGGCGGGCAGGAAGGCGAAGGGCGGCGGGAAGGGGAGGAGGAGGGGGGAAGGGTTAGAGGAGGGGGGGAAGGGTTAGAGGAGGGGGGGAAGGGTTAGAGGAGGGGGGGGAAGGGTGGAAGTGTGGGAGGGGTGGAGGGAAAAGGGGTGGAGGGGAGGGGAGCAGAGGGGGGGTAGGGGGGGAGGAAAGGGGAGCGGAGGTGGGGGTGGAAAGGGAGCGGAAAGGGGAGCGGAGGGGGGGGGAAGGGGAGGGGGGGAAGGGGAGCGGAGGGGGGGGGGGGGAAGGGGAGCGGAGGGGGGGGGGGGGGAAGGGGAGCGGAGGGGGGGGGAAGGGGAGCGGAGGGGGGGGAAGGGGAGCGGGGGGGGGGGGAAAGGGGAGCGGGGGAAGGGGAGCGGGGGGAAGGGGAGCGGGGGGAAGGGGAGCGGTGGGTGGGGGGGGGTCAAGGGGGAGGCGGGGGGAAGGAGGGGGGGGAGGCGGGGGGAAGGAGGGGGGGAGGGAGGCGGTGGGAGGGAGGGGGGGAGGCGGTGGGAAGGAGGGGGGGAGGCGGTGGGAAGGAGGGGGGGAGGTGGGAAGGAGGGGGGGAGGCGGTGGGAAGGAGAGGGGGGAGGCGGTGGGGAAGGAGGGGGGGAGGCGGTGGGAGGAGGGGGGGAGGCGGTGGGAAGGAGGGGGGGGAGGCGGTGGGAAGGAGGGGGGGGAGGCGGTGGGAAGGAGGGGGGGGAGGCGGTGGAGGAGGGGGGGGAGGCGGTGGGAAGGAGGGGGGGGAGGCGGTGGGAAGGAGGGGGGGGAGGCGGTGGGAAGGAGGGGGGGGGAGGCGGTGGGAAGGAGGGGGGGAGGCGGTGGGAAGGAGGGGGGAGTCGGTGGGAAGGAGGGGGGGAGGCGGTGGGAAGGAGGGGGGGGAGGCGGTGGGAAGGAGGGGGGGAGGCGGTGGGAAGGGGGTGGGAGGGGGGGGAGGCGGTGGGAAGGGGGGGGAGGCGGTGGGAAGGGGGGGGGAGGCGGTGGGAAGGGGAGGCGGTGGGAAGGGGAGGCGGTGGGAAGGGGTGGGGGAGGCGAAGGGGGGTGTGGAGGGGAGGCGAAGGGGGGGTGGAGGGGAGGTGAAGGGGGGGGTGGAGGGGAGGTGAAGGGGGGGGTGGAAGGGAGGTGAATATGGGGGTGGAAGGGACGTGAATGGGGGGGTGAAGGGAGGTGAATGGGTGGGGGGTGGAAGGGAGGTGAAGGGGGGGTGGAAGGGAGGTGAAGGGGGGGTGGAAGGGAGGTGAAGGGGGGGTGGAGGGGAGGTAAATGGGGGGTGGAAGGGAGAAGTGGAGTGAGGGGAGGTGAAAGGGGGTGAGGGGAGGTGAAAGGGGGTGAGGGGAGGTGAAAGGGGTGAGGGGAGGTGAAGGGGGTGGAGGGGAGGTGAAGGGGGGTGGAGGGGAGGTGAAGGGGGGGTGGAGGGGAGGTGAAGGGGGGGGTGGAGGGAGGTGAAGGGGGGGGTGGAGGGGAGGTGAAGGGGGGGGTGGAGGGGAGGGGTGGAAGGGAGGTGAAGGGGGGGGGGTGGAAGGGAGGTGTGGAAGGGAGGTGAAGGGGGGGTGGAAGGGAGGTGAAGGGGGGGTGGAAGGGAGGTGAAGGGGGGGGTGGAAGGGAGGTGAAGAGGGGGTGGTGGAAGGGAGGTGAAGAGGGGGGGGTGGAGGGGGGTGGAGTGGAGGGGAGGTGAAGGGGGAGTGGAGGGGAGGTGAAGGGGGGGTGGAGGGAGGTGAAGGAGGGGAGGTAAATGGGAGCAGTGGAGTGAGGGGAGGTGAAAGGGGGTGAGGGGTGGGTGAACGGGGTGAGGGGTGGGTGAACGGGGGTGAGGGGTGGGTGAACGGGGGGTGAGGGGAGGTGAAGGCCGCTCACTCACCCATCCGGCAGGTCCCACGTGGAATCTGAGGCGGGAGGCAGCGTGTTGTGGCCGCTTCCACCCGCTGTGTCCCCGGGCGCTCGCTCGCTCCCCCGCTGACTGTAGCGGCGCGGAGGGGGGGGGGGGGTATCGGGGAGACACTGACACTGGAGGGGAGGGGGGTGGAGGGGAGGTGAAGGGGGGTGGAGGGGAGGTGAAGGGGGTGGAGGGGAGGTGAAGTGCCGCTCACTCACCCATCCGGCAGTTCCCACGTGGATCTGAGGCGGGAGGCAGCGTGTTGTGGCCGCTCCCCCGCTGTGTCCCGGGCGCCGCCATCTTGGGTACTCGGCGCCGCGAGAGCGGCCTCGCCGGGTGAGAGAGCGGCATGTGTGAGGGGGAGAGCCGCGTGCTCTCTGTGTGTGTGTGTGTGGGGGGGGGTGAGCGCCGGGTGAGAGTGGGGGGGTGAGCGCCGGGTGAGAGTGGGGGGGAGCGCCGGGTGAGAGTGGGGCGGGGGAGTGGGGCGGTGAGCGCCGGGTGAGAGAGCGGCCTCGCCGGGGTGAGAGCGGCCTGTGCGAGGGGAGTGCCGCGTGCTCTCTGTGTGTGGGGGGGGGGGGTGAGCGCCGGGTATGAGAGCGGCCTCGCCGAGTGAGAGAGCGGCCTCGCCGGGTGAGAGAGCCGCCTGTGTGAGGGGAGAGCCGCGTGCTCTCTGTGTGTGTCTCTGTGTGGGTTTTTTTGGGGGGGGGAAGGAGAGCGCCGGGTGAGGGAGAGCCAGAGCCGCGTGCTGTGTGTGTGTGTCCGGGCGCTCGCTCCGCTCCCCCGCTGACTGTAGCGGCGCCGGGGCAGGGGGGGGGGAGGGGAGGAAAAAGCGCGGGAAAGCGGGAGACCCGGGGAGAGGAGGTGTGTGTGTGTGTGTGTGTGTGTGTGTGTGTGTGGTGTGTGTGTGTGTGTGTGTGGGGTGTGTGTGTGTGTGTGTGTGTGTGTGTGTGTGTGTGTGTGTGTGTGTGTGTGTGTGTGTGTGTGTGTGTGTGTGTGTGTGTGTGTGTGTGTGTGTGTGTGTGTGTGTGTGTGTGTGTGTGTGTGTGGTGTGTCCCCTTCACTCCGCCTCAGGCCAATGAGAGGGGGGCGGGCGGGCGGACCAAGGGAGCAATCTCATTGGCCTGGCCCAAGGCCCAAGGTCCAATGAGATTGCCGCTAGGGACACAGGGAGGGACACAGGGAGACACATACAGACCCGGACACATAGGACACTTCAGAAATATATAGTAGACTAGCTGAGAGACCCGGCGTTGCCCGGATGTAATGTTCCCGTTCCTCTCTCTCTCCTCCCCCCTCTCTCTGTTTGTCCCCCATTCACATCAATCCAGTCCACCCCCTCCCTCCCTCCCTTCACAGCTTCATGTAGCATGTGTGCGTCAGTCACTGTGTGATTGCGCGCGCGTCAGTGAGTCTGAGGCAGAAACACAAACACACACAGACTGACTGACGCACACACAGCCAGTGTGTGCCTCAGTCAGTGTGTGCGTGGCGTGTGTGCGTGCGTGTGTGCGTCAGTCAGGGTTTGTGTGCGCGTCAGTCAGTGTGTGCGTGCGTGCGGCAGTCAGTCAGTGTGTGTACGCGTGCGGCAGTCAGTGTGTGTGTGGGTGTGTGTGTGCACGTGCGGCAGTCAGTGTGCGCGTCAGTCGGTGTGTGTGTGTCAGTCGGTGTGTGTGTGTCAGTCAGTGTGTGTGTCAGTCAGTGTGTGTGTCAGTCAGTGTGTGTGTCAGTCAGTGTGTGTGTGTGTGTGTGTGTGTGTGTGTGCGCGCGTCAGTTAGTGTGTGTGTGTGAGTCAGTGTCAGTGTGTCAGTCAGTGTGTGTGTAGGTCAGTGTGTGTGTGTGTCATCAGTGTGTGTGCGCTCGTCAGTTAGTGGTGCGTGTGTGTGTGCGTCAGTCAGCGTGTGTGTGTGTCAATAAGTTGTGTGTGTCAGTCAGTGTGTGGGAGGTGATGTGAGTGGAGCGCCGGGGAGGGGAGCACCAGGGAGGGGAGTCAGGGGGAGGTGAGCGTCAAAGGAGGAGGGGGCGTCAAGGCAGGGGGGGGCGTCAAAAGGCAGGGGGGGGGCGTCAAAGGCAGGGGGGGGGCGTCAAAGGCAGGGGGGGGCGTCAAAGGCAGGGGGGGGGCGTCAAAGGCAGGGGGGGGGGGCGTCAAAGGCAGGGGGGGGGGGCGTCAAAGGCAGGGGGGGGGGCGTCAAAGGCAGGGGGGGGGCGTCAAAGGCAGGGGGGGGGGCGTCAAATGGCAGGGGGGGGGGGCGTCAAGGCAGGGGGGGGGCGTCGGACAGTGGACAGGAGGGTGTGGGGACGGACAGTGGACAGGAGGGTGTGGGGACGGACAGTGGACAGGATGGGGGTGACAGTGGACAGGATGGGGGGGACCAGTGGACAGGAGGGGGGGGCAGGAGGGGGGGACGGACAGTAGACAGGAGGGGGGGACAGTGGACAGGAGGGGGGGGCATTGGACAGGAGGGGGGGCAGTTGGACAGGAGAGGGGGAGGGGGGGGAGGTGGACAGGAGGTGGGCAGTGGACAGGAGGGGGGCAGTTGGACAGGAAGGGGGGCAGTGGACAGGAGGGGGGGCAATGGACAGGAGGGGGGGCAGTGGACCAGGAGGGGGGGGCAGTGGACAGGAGGGGGGGGCAGGAGGGGGGGACGGACAGTAGACAGGAGGGGGGGGACAGTGGACAGGAGGGGGGGGCAGTGACAGGAGGGGGGGCAGTGGACAGGAGAGGGGGAGGGGGGGGAGGTGGACAGGAGGGGGCAGTGGACAGGAGGGGGGCAGTGGACAGGAAGGGGGGGCAGTGGACAGGAGGGGGGGGCAGTGGACAGGAGAGGGGGGGTAGACAGGAGGGGGGGCAGTGGACAGGAGGGGGGCAGTGGACAGGAGGGGGGCAGTGGACAGGAGGGGGGGCAGTGGACAGGAGGGGGGGCAGTGGACAGGAGGGGGGCAGTGGACAGGAGGGGGGGGCAGTGGACAGGAGGGGGGGGCAGTGGACAGTGACACACACACACACACACACACACACACACACACCTCTCAGTTGATGCACCCCTTTCTCAGTTCCGTTTGGCGCCGGAGGTGGGGGAGCGACACCTACCTGTACTTCCGGGCGCCGCCATCGTCTGACTCGGCGCCGCGAGGAGGAAGGGGGTCCGCCATCTTACGCGCCGCGTGGCAGCTGCCTGTTCCCCGCCGGGGGTAGGGAAGGGTGATGCCTGGAGGGGGAGTGGGGCTGGGAGGGGGGAGAGGTGATGCCGCTGGGGAGGGGGGAGAGGTGATGCCGCTGGGGAGGGGGGAGAGGTGATGCCGCTGGGGAGGGGGGAGAGGTGATGCCGCTGGGAGGGGGGGAGAGGTGATGCCGCTGGGGAGGGGGGGGAAGGTGATGCCGCTGGGGAGGGGGGAGAGGTGATGCCGCTGGGGAGGGGGAGAGGTGATGCCGCTGTGGGAGGGGGGAGAGGTGATGCCGCTGGGGAGGGGGGAGAGGTGATGCCGCTGGGGAGGGGGAGGAGGTGATGCCGCTGGGGAGGGGGGAGAGGTGATGCCGCTGGGGAGGGGGGAGAGGTGATGCCGCTGGGGAGGGGGAGAGGTGATGCCGCTGGGGAGGGGGGGAGAGGTGATGCCGCTGGGGAGGGGGGAGAGGTGAGCCGCTGGGGAGGGGGGAGAGGTGATGCCGCTGGGAGGGGGGAGTTGAGTTTGAGCGCCGCTGGGGAGGGGTGAGGTGATTTGGAGCGGGGAGGGGGAGAGGTGATGCCGCTGGGGAGGGGGGAGAGGTGATTTGGAGCGGGGAGGGGGAGAGGTAATGCCGCTGGGGAGGGGGAGAGGTGATGCGCTGGGAGGGGGAGAGGTGATTTGGAGCGGGAAGGGGGAGAGGTAATTGGAGCGGGGAGGGGGAGAGGTGATGCCGCTGGGGAGGGGGAGAGGTGATTTGGAGCGGGGAGGGGGGAGAGGTGATTTGGAGGGGGGAGGGGAGCGGGGGAGAGGTGATTTGGAGCGGGGAAGGGGAGAGGTGATGCCGCTCGGGGAGGGGGGAGAGGTGATTTGGAGCGGGGAGGGGGGAGAGGTTATTTGGAGCGGGGAGGGGGAGAGGTGATTTGGAGCGGGGAGGGGAGAGGTGATTTGGAGCGGGGAGGGGGAGAGGTGATTTGGAGCGGGGAGGGGGAGAGGTGATTTGGAGCGGGAGGGGGAGAGGTGATTTGGAGCAGGGAGGGGGGAGAGGTGATTTGGAGGGGGGAGAGGTGATTTGGAGCGGGGAGGGGTGTGTGTGTGTGTTTTTTTTTTTGGTCCTTTGGCCCGTCACTCCGCCTCAGGCCAATGAGAGGTGTGGGGGGGCGGGCCAAGGGGGTGGTGTGTGTGTGTGAGGCCAATGAGAGGTGTGCGGGGGCGGGCGGGCCAAGGGACCAATGAGATTGCCCCTAGGGACACCGGACATCCAGGCAGGCAGGCAGGCAGGCATGCATGCAGGCATACAGTGCTTTCACTTATATAGTATAAGATGTGTATGCCCACTTGTCTTATATAACTCTTAGAATTGTAACGCCTTAACACCTAATAGACATATTAATAGACATGGTAATTTTAAGTGTCTTTTTTCTGTTTAGATGGCATATCAATGGCTCATTGATGAAGATATGATATATGTTAAAGAAAACGTAGAGGTAAAAATGTGTTCTCACGTCCTCTCACCTTATTTCAAACCTTCCACTGCCGGACTGACAAACTTTTTTCTGTTATCTAAATGTACAAATGTTTTATTCCTGGTCTCTCACATTCCCACTGTTATTCTGAGCATTGCACTTACAGGGGGTTTATGCCACAAAACAGGTTTGGGGGTTGGAGAGAGGTGGGGGTTTGAGGAGGGGAAAGGTGGAGGTGTGGGGGGGAGGGAGGTGGAGGTGTGGGGGGAGGGAGGTGGGGATGGAGAGGTGGGGTGTGTGGGGGGAGAGATGTGGGGATGGAGAGGTGGTGGGAGAGTGGTAGAGGTGTGGGGAGGGGGAGAGGTGGAGTATGAGACACTGGGGGGGTGGGAGGTCACGGCACACTGGACACTAGTTCTGGGAACGCTGTCTGCGGCCTCAGAACTGGCAACGTTTTTTTTTTTTTTTTTTTACAAAAAGCACTGCATAAAAATAAACATTAGGAAAGCAGTCCCTGTGCCGAAGAGCTTACAATCTAAGTATTTATAGAAATATATAGGTACGCTGTTGCAGGCAGAACGTCTCCCAACACACAGCTTGGTTTCTAAGCTCTACGGGGCAGGAATTTCTTGTCCTATAGCGTGCTTGTATTCTGTGTGTGAAACGGCTCTGGAATATCAGAAGCATATCATCAGGGATTACATAATTCTCACCCCCTCCTAATACACAGACATCAGGGGATACATAATTCTCACCTCCTCCTAATACACAGACATCAGGGATACATAATTCTCACCTCCTCCTAATACAAAGACATCAGGGATACATAATTCTCACCTCCTAATACACAGACATCAGGGATACATAATTCTCACCTCATCCTAATACACAGACATCAGGGATACATAATTCTCACCTCATCCTAATACACAGACATCAGGGATACATAATTCTCACCTCCTCCTAATACAAAGACATCAGGGATACATAATTCTCACCTCCTCCTAATACACAGACATCAGGGATACATAATCCTCACCTCGTCCTAATACACAGACATCAAGGATACATCATTCTCACCTCCTCCTAATACACAGACATCAGGGATACATCATTCTCACCTCCTCCTAATACACAGACATCAGGGATACATAATTCTCACCTCCTCCTAATACACAGACATCAGGGATACATAGTTCTCACCTCCTCCTAATACACAGACATCAGGGATACATAATTCTCACCTCCTCCTAATACACAGACATCAGGTATACATAATTCTCACCTCCTCCTAATACACAGACATCAGGGATACATAATTCTCACCTCCTCCTAATACACAGACATCAGGGATACATAATTCTCACCTCCTCCTAATACACAGACATCAGGGATACATAATTCTCACCTCCTCCTAATACACAGACATCAGGGATACATAATTCTCACCTCCTCCTAATACAAAGACATCAGGGATACATAATTCTCACCTCCTAATACACAGACATCAGGGATACATAATTCTCACCTCATCCTAATACACAGACATCAGGGATACATAATTCTCACCTCATCCTAATACACAGACATCAGGGATACATAATTCTCACCTCCTCCTAATACAAAGACATCAGGGATACATAATTCTCACCTCCTCCTAATACACAGACATCAGGGATACATAATCCTCACCTCGTCCTAATACACAGACATCAAGGATACTTCATTCTCACCTCCTCCTAATACACAGACATCAGGGATACATCATTCTCACCTCCTCCTAATACACAGACATCAGGGATACATAATTCTCACCTCCTCCTAATACACAGACATCAGGGATACATAGTTCTCACCTCCTCCTAATACACAGACATCAGGGATACATAATTCTCACCTCCTCCTAATACACAGACATCAGGTATACATAATTCTCACCTCCTCCTAATACACAGACATCAGGGATACATAATTCTCACCTCCTCCTAATACACAGACATCAGGGATACATAATTCTCACCTCCTCCTAATACACAGACATCAGGGATACATAATTCTCACCTCCTCCTAATACACAGACATCAGGGATACATAATTCTCACCTCCTCCTAATACACAGACATCAGGGATACACCATTCTCACCTCCTCCTAATACTCAGACATCAGGGATACATAATTCTCACCTCCTCCTAATACTCAGACATCAGGGATACACAATTCTCACCTCCTAATACACAGACATCAGGGATACATAATTCTCACCTCCTCCTAATACACAGACATCAGGGATACATAATTCTCACTTCCTCCTAATACACAGACATCAGGGATACACAATTCTCACCTCCTCCTAATACACAGACATCAGGGATACATAATTCTCACCTCCTCCTAATACACAGACATCAGGGATACATAATTCTCACCTCCTCCTAATACACAGACATCAGGGATACATAATTCTCACCTCCTCCTAATACACAGACATCAGGGATACACCATTCTCACCTCCTCCTAATACTCAGACATCAGGGATACATAATTCTCACCTCCTCCTAATACTCAGACATCAGGGATACACAATTCTCACCTCCTCCTAATACACAGACATCAGGGATACATAATTCTCACCTCCTCCTAATACACAGACATCAGGGATACATAATTCTCACTTCCTCCTAATACACAGACATCAGGGATACACAATTCTCACCTCCTCCTAATACACAGACATCAGGGATACATAATTCTCACCTCCCCCTAATACACAGACATCAGGGATACATAATTCTCACCTCCCCCTAATACACAGACATCAGGGATACATCATTCTCACCTCCTCCTAATACACAGACATCAGGGATACATAATTCTCACCTCCTCCTAATACACAGACATCTGGGATACATAATTCTCACCTCCTCCTAATACACAGACATCAGGGATACATAATTCTCACCTCCTCCTAATACACAGACATCAGGGATACATAATTCTCACCTCCTCCTAATACACAGACATCAGAGACATATCTCTCACACCCTCCTAATACACATACATCAAGAACACATACCTCTCACCTCCTAATACAGAGACATCAGGGACACATACCTCTCACCTCTTATTAATACAGAAATTAAGGACACATAATTCTCACCCCTCCTACTGTAATACACAGAAATCAGGGAAATATGCCACTCTCTCCCTCAGAGATGTATATTAAGGATGTGTATGCCCACCTGGCTTATATAAGTCTTAGAAATGTAACGCCTTAACACCTAATAGACATATTAATAGACATGGTAATTTTAAGTGTCTTTATTCTCTTTAGATTGTATGTCAATTGTTCATTAATGAAGATAGGATATATCTTAAAGAAAACGAAGAGGTAAAAATGTGTTCTCACGTCCTCTCACCTTATTTCAAATCTTCCACTGCCGGACTGAGAACGTTTTTCTGTTATCTAAATGTACAAATGTTTTATTCCTGGACTCTCACATTCCCACTGTTATTCTGAGCATTGCACTTACAGGGGGTTTATGCCACAAAATATCATTGTTGCTAAAGTGGAGAAAAAAATGGCAGCAAATTTGTCAGCAAACAATCCCCAACATCTTTTCTTTCAGCAGGATTTTCTTTATCTTGATAATTATATATATATATATATATATATATATATATATATATATATATATATATATATATAAAAAAAAATATATATATATATATATATGGAAACACAAAAAAAAACCCTCTAAAATAGCACTCAGACAAATGTTTGCAAAGAATAAAAGGGGTACTTTAATTAAATTAGAAAAAAATAACAGACATACAAACAACTAACTGGAGAGCCTGCCTGACTAATGAATAATAAAAAAACCCAATGAACAAAAAAAAAAAAAAACAGAAAAACATAGAATGCAACATATAATAATGGACCCAAAAAGAAATAATGCCCTTAAGAACCTAGCTTACTGTGGGAACAAAAGTTCCCACAATAAGGCAATATAGACCGGCCGGTCACCACATGTATAAGAGACTATAGAGCATCACATGCATGAAAAAATTCTTACAGAAAATAACATGAGTGTTATACTGATAGCAGTAAAGAATATCACTAGCAAGGTGTAAACCTATTGCAACTCAGGTAATGCTAGGGCAAAGGAGACATACAGGTATGTATATTTAGTGACATAAAATACATGTATTAAAGCAGATGGGAAACAAAAACAGGGAGGGATATAATAACCCAAGATACTCAGCTCCTTGATGTAAAGATACTGCATACAAAGATCAGCACAGCACAGTCCACTGGAAAAGTCCAAAAATATAGGACTTAGTTGGTTGTCCAAAATAGGGCAGAGGCAGGCAGGATCAACAGCAGCAAAAATTAAAATTAGCCCACTAACGCGTTTCGGCAACTAAGCCTTCCTCACGAGTGGTCATATATATATATGTTTTGGTCCAGTTTGACGTAACACTTTGATGCATAACCCCCAACATGCCACTGTGCGATAATAAAGAAATAAAGAAAGACGTGTATGTTTGTTATCCCTGACATGGTGCTGAGTTTTCTGGTTCTCTCTGCTGGTTTCAGCTAACAACTGTTACTCCGAACACTCGAGCTGCTGCTAGTCTAGCACAGCTAAAGGATTGTCCTGGAACACCTTTCCCTCAGTGTTTTTATGTTTTAAACACTACTCTGGTCTCTGCCCTGCCCCCTTTACACCTAATGTTTCCACTAATGCTCAGTTCCCTCTAATGGACAACAAGACACTCACCCATTGGTCCGAAAAGTGACAACCTGGGACAAATGTGCTTTTTGGATGTGTTTATTTTTATGTCCCTGCACTTCATCCCTCATTGTACTACACTGCGGAATATGTCAGTGCCTTATATATATAATGAGAATGTTGCCTCCTTTTTCCCTTCACTCCAGCTGCAGGTTGAACAGTTTGACGAACCAAAGGCCGTCGCTATGTACGTATCTAGAGAAATAGATATCAGGTTCCCATCACCAGGGCTCGACAAATGCACTCGCCCGATCGCTATAGGCCAGTGCATTTTGGCTGCTGTTGAGTACTTACCTGCGGCGATGCCTCCCGGCGTATCCCGGCCTTCTCCGTCTTCCTGTGCAAATGTATCTTTTTCTCCTGCAGCTCTAGTCAAAATGGCCGCGCGGCATCAAATTACGTCGCTTTGCCATGACAACGGAACGCTACGTTGAGTTGTGATGTCACACGGCGTGGCCATTTTAACTAGAGCTGCAGGAGAAAAAGATAAATTTGCAGGGGAGAAGACAGAGAAGGCCGCACCACGCCATCGGACCCAGCCGCATGTAAGTGTTGTGAGGGGGACGGGGGTGTTTTGGGGGGTGAGGGAGTGTTTTGGGGGGCGGGTGACTTGGGGGTGGGGGGGCGAGTGACTTGGGGGTGGGGGGGGGTGGTTGAGTGGGTTTTTGCTCAGTTTGTCGGGCCCTGCCCATCACTATGTACAAATTGGGGGTGGGGAGGAGGAAATCTCATGGAGGTAGACAACATGTGTGTGTCGCCAACACAATAGGTAAGAATACAAAGTGCAAAATGGGCAAACCCCCCCAGAAATAGGTAAAGTAGCGCTCTACTCACAGCTGTCTTATAGACACAATTCTCCTTTATATCAGGATCAGTGGAGAGTCCAACGTTTCGGGTTCAGGTTTCTTCACCTGATGAAAGGTCCATGTTGGACCTGACACATTGTTCTCTCCACTGTCCCTGGAATAAATGAGAGCCCTACTCTACCTTTTTCTTGAGAGTTTTCTCCCTCTTTTCACTCAGTCGGTTCCCATCACCACAAACACTGCACCCATTCCAGCTCTTCTAAATAGCATTTAGGGAATGGGGTGTCACTTATTACTGCTTTATATTGCTGTATGTTCATTTTCAGAAGGGATAGGAGGCCAGGGCTGAAGTTAAAGTACTAACTTTAGGAGGATATAAGGGAAACAGATTCCTCATTGTATGTTATTAGTCGATAGCTTCCAATAAGCCTCTCTGGCACCGCCCAGAGCTGACCTGTGCCCTTTCTATCCAGCAGGAGAATGAAAAAGAGGCTGATTGACTTTAGCAAACACTGCAAGACCACCTTTTTCCTGGCATTAAAAAGAATGAGGTCAGCAGCAGCTCGGATTCGGCTAATCGCTAAAGAATTAAGAGACAAAATGGGAAACATCAAAAGAAAGTGAAAGAAATGAAATGAAAGACTTTACATTGAAAAAACAAAAAGAAGAAAAAAAGTTAAAAAAAATATAAAAGCCCATTACATTGAAAAAATAAAAATAAAAAAAAAGTTAAAAAATATAAAACCCATTACGTTGAAAAAATAAAAATAAAAAAAAAGTAAAAAAATATAAAACCCATTACGTTGAAAAAATAAAAATAAAAAAAAAGTTAAAAAATATAAAACCCATTACGTTGAAAAAATAAAAATAAAAAAAAAAGTAAAAAAAATATAAAACCCATACAAAGAAAAAAAATAAATAAAAAAAAAGTAAAAAAATATAAAACCCTGTACATTGAAAAAAATAAAATAAAAAAAAAAGTTACAAATATTGAAAATATATATATACCTCTCCCCCCCCTTTACATTGAAAAAATAAAGACAAAAAAAATTATACAATGTTTTGCCCATCCTGGGACAGTATCGGGATATGAGTGCCAGGGAGTGACAGTCAGACAGACAGTTAGACAGACAGTGTAAGGGGACCGCCAAGGTTAACTCTGAAGGGATAGCATGCTGCCATTGGAGAGTATGCCACCCATCGCTGGTCTGTAGTGGCTCATCATACTATGAAAACTAGCGGGATTATTTCCCCTGTCCTATTCCACTGAACGGGCTGGATATAGAGAGAGATGAGATATATCGCGGGAATCCAGTCAAAAGAAATAATCTTCATTTCTATTCATTGGACATTCTTCTGTTCTACACATATTGGAAACCACCAATGTCCCACATCGCATACATTTACTGCTCCTGCTTCGAAACTTTTGGCCACCCAAGATTAAATTGGATCCTGTAACATTAAGGGTCTCCTCTCAGGTTACCCCGTGAGCTGCCCTGATATTTTGTAATTGACATCTCATCTTTATTGCTTGCTCCTGATTCTTAACATCTATTACATGCATACCCTGTTTTACTATAGAAAAAAGGGTTGTATCTAACTAAAAAAAACATCAATACATTCTGTGATATTAAATAGATAAACGAATACCCATTGTGATATTATTCACCACATAGTGTTTAACATACAAAACCTTGTGTATATATTAGGAGCATATGCTGGCGTCTGCTGCTGTTGATATTAGGGTGGCTCAGCACCCCTATACTACCTAAAGGCTTAGTCCCATTTATTTGGGTACCACTGAAGCTTTCTTCCAGGATATATGAATAACCAGCGCGATATGTGTACTTCCGCTATTCCGATCGCCATTGCTGGGCGTGTCGAAGGCGAGATCCCTGAGCCGCTGTGTATACGAACTATACCAGATAAGCACAGCTGTTAGGCAGTATATTACTGATTGTTCACATGTCACGTTGACCCCTGTGACGTCATCTCCTGACGCCCGATCTACAGGCTGTTACGTCGATTGATACATACGCTGACAGGGAGATGTGAGGAGGGTCCGTGCCCCCTTATGTACATGGACATTGTTTCCCCATTGTAAGAGACTATTACCACTACGGAGAGGAACTGAGTTCAAGGAGACTAACCACCAAGGAGGCTGAACGGTGGTATTACACGAGAGGCCTCCTACTTACCTGAGGAGCATCCCATGGTTCCAGAAGCCGGGGACTGCTATACCGAGGACGGAGAGAGCGCGATTTATCCAGTTCTGTTCCAATGTGTGATATCCCGTGTCTTGGAACACGGAATGCTCGTTTTTTAATTCTTTGATGTACGCAGAACTATTAACCTATAAATATATTTGTATTATTTTTACATACTTCACGATTGTGTTTTGCGCAGTTTTTTGTGTTATACCCCGTTTTACGTACACCTGTTTTACGTACTTTTATTTTTAATTGCACTATACCCCTGTGTACGTACGCGTGCTTCGCGAGTACGGACACCAGGGGGCGGCGCGCGCACCTCAACATTACCTCAACCTCCTTCAATCTTGTCCCTAACAGGGGGGGAGGGGGAACAGGGACAGGTGGGAGGGGGAGGGCCGGGGGAACGGGGAGATCGGGCACCGCCATCAATCAGCGGCTATATAGTACTGTCCCGCGTGCGCACCTCTCACCTCCTTGCTTGCTCCCATTCGTTGCGCTGAGGCTGCCCCTACAGACCGCCGTAGTTGTGACTCACCAATTCACTTCAGCCAATAGGGAAACAGCAGTTCACGCATGCGCCTTTCGGCCCCTCCTAAACCGGTTCCTTACCTGTACTGGAGCTCTGATCAAGCGGGGAAACTACATGTACAGCACACAGAGGCTGTGAATTTCATCACTGTATAAGCCAAGCTGGTCAAGGACCTGAGTACAGCATTGTAAAACACCAAAGTCACAAATCAAAGTCACAAAAATATATCAAAGTCAGTCAAATAAATGCACCTCACCTTTCTTCTGTTTTGGTAAGCACAATCAGGATTTACAACACCTGATAATTCCACCTGGGCTGCAAGCTGTAATCAGGTTTATTTCCCTGTGTAGTATATTTTATTCCACGTGTAACCTGGTCTCCCCAGCCGGTCAGCACCCCCCTCACCTAGCTGCCGATCGCGGGGGCCGCTGCGTCCAATGGCGGCTCCGTCCGGCGATTGCAGGGGTGAGGGCGGTCAGGTCCCGGCTCGGGGGTTGCCGGGGACGCGTGCGGCCGGTTGCTGGGGCTGCACGCGCGTCACGGGGATCCCGGCGCTCTCGGAGCCGGGCGGTGAGGGCGCCGCCATTGAGGAGTCACTCGCGCATGCGCAGTGGTCGCGCATGCGCAGGTAGAGCCCCAGAGTCAGGGCGAAGTCTAGGCAGGGAAACAGTGAGGCAGCCCCATAAGGCTCGCGCATGCGCAGAAGAGAGCCAGAAAAGCCCGCGAAGCCCTAGCCTACCAGGGAAGGCTTTGAGCAGGGACTACAAGTCCCATGAGTCTCTGTATGCCCCACGTGACACCAGGGAGCCAATAGGGCTGCAAGACTGCCAGGAGAAGAAAAGGATACATTTCGCGGGCTTGCAACTACGTGTTGAGTCAGAGTCAGGAGCAGCCCAGGGAAGGAGGTAGGGTGCAGGAGTCAGGGACTCCCTGCACTAGGCCAGCGGCCCTAAGGTCCAAGTTAGCCCTGATTCCCCACTAGGTTAGTGAGTGTTGCCAGGGATAGTCTCAGGTTCGGGACCCTGTCACTTGCTGTAGTTAGAGCAGGGGAATAGAAAGGGACAAGTGGGCTGAGTGTTAGTCTGCAGAGCGTTGCTGCAGGAATTAGGTGAGGTAAGCGACGTGAGACAACTGGGGGGGTTCATTGTGATGTAATTTTTTTTATAAATAATTTTTTATTGTGTCCCGGTTTTTCATTTTGAAAATCTGGTCACCATATAGTATATGGTAAAGAGATATAGAGAATAAACTCCAAATACCGATGCTCCAAATAGTGTAGAGGAAATCCACAATGTTCATACAATTTATATGTAACGGGTTTTCCCCCCCCCAATCTCACATTGGCCCGGGTAATCTAACCAATCCCCATTACGTGATCGTGTATGGTGGTGCACCTGCAAGTAACAGGACTCCTGAGTCTCCCGCTTGATGTTATTAGGGGATGTCATCAGGACAGGTAGCTGAGGTAGTGTGTGCGAGTCCTACCTATATCCAGTGCAGCGCCTCCACCTCATCAGGATCTGTGCTTCCGCAGGGAGATGGTCCTGGTGAGGAACTCCTTCTTGGTGGTGCCATCCACTGCTGAGTAACTTCACACTCACACAGTGGAGGTATATTCAAACAGGGCATCTTTATTGCTGGTTGATATGAGCAAACTGCCCCTCACAGATAACAGCTCAGCCACTCATCTCCTTGCAGCATTCCATTAGGAAGGTCCCTTCTCTAATAGATCTGCTTTCCACCTCTACTCTTAAAGAGATTTCCCAGCTTCTCTGGCTGCTGTCAGCTCCTCTCCTGAGCTGCTTTGTCTCTCTCACCTCCTGTAACTCTGCTGCGTATGCTCACTGACTCACAGCTAGCAGGAGACACTGCAACAATGTTGCAGACCTTCACGTGCCTCTCAGAGAACTGAGCAGCTCAACAACAGGAAACTGAACTTCTAAATTTAGGCAGTGCTGTGTCTTATATCACCCCCCGGAGAACAAACATGCCCTGTATCCTAAGTGGGAACACACTGCATGCTGTCACTTTCTTTGGGGACATATGACACCTCACCAGGGTGTGAGGGCAAACCTCATTGATAGCATGCTGGCAATCCTGCACACTTACCAGGTTTACTGCCAGCATGAGAAAGAGATATGTACACCAATCCTAGACATGGCTACATATATAATGAAGAGAATAAATAGCGCTACTGAATCATAGTCCTGATAGTATAATGCATAAGTCAGTGAGTAATAGGACTGAGTACCCGAGACTGACCATCAGGATGGGGCCATGAAGTGGTAAGGAGAAAAGAAGGCAGAGAAGCCGCACTCCCTGCACAGGAACTCACATGCGGCTAACTCCAGCTGATCTCCGCCACCGCCTTCGCTAATCCTGGCGTCTCTTACCCAGTCACAAGCCCCAAGAGAGGCAGCAGGTACTCACGATCTTGACACAACGAGTTCAATCCTCCTATGTGATATGCTAAGGACGCTGATCCGGTGCGCTAGAGAGCGTGCTCCAGCCCAGTAGTAAGGTAAGTAAAAGGGAGAGATATCCGGCGGTTCACAGCTCACCGTGGGGGTACAATTAAGGAAGTCCAAACACAATCAGGAGAATAGGCTGTTTATTCGGGGCATGACAAAAACCTTCTGCCACAAGGCAACTCTGACGCGTTTCGTCCACCAATAGGACTTTGTCAAAGAGTGACTGGTCTAGTCAATCAGTGACACCTATATAGCGATATCAAGAATCTGATAGGAGGTACTAGATGGTTATGCAAATGAAAACACACCTGCTGAATACTTTACTCATCTCCTCCATAAAGGTATATCAACACATTTAACCCTATATAGGGGATACCGCAATAGGGATCACTGAAGACTATATACAGGACAATTGTACAAAGCAAATATTAAAAACATACAAACAAAACATAAAGACATTAAAAACAAATATAAGTTTTTAAACCTATCTTGTAAGTGGTCAACAACTTATATAAAGAACCAGTATCAAAGTGGCAAAAGGGCAACATAAATAGAAACAAGAATAATGATATTATAAATAGATTAAAAATATATTCATAAATCATACAAAAGATAACAATTTAAAATATATAATAAATAATCAAATCCCAAGAGACAAAACAATAATGAAGTAAAAAATAAAAATTCATAACCAAGTAATATTAGCATATAAATGAAAAATATCAAATCAAATATAGTTTCACCAAAAATATAAACATTAGGAATAAATATATTATAAATATAATTAATATCGTTTTTAATATTTGCTTTGTACAATTGTCCTGTACAGGCATACCCCGGTTTAAGGACACTCACTTTAAGTACACTCGCGAGTAAAGACATATATCGCCCAATAGGCAAAGGCATCTCACGCATGCGCCTGTCAGCACGACCCAAACAGCAATACCGGCTCCTTCCTGTACCGAAGCTGTGCACAAGTGGGGAGACTATAGAGCCTGTTACAAATGCATTATTTAAATCAGTTATACACGTATATGACGATTGCAGTGCAGTACATGCATCGATAAGTGGGAAAAAGGTAGTGCTTCACTTTAAGTACATTTTCACTTTACATACATGCTCTGGTCCCATTGCGTACGTTAATGCGGGTTATGCCTGTATATAGTCTTCAGTGATCCCTATTGCGGTATCCCCTATATAAGGTTAAATGTGTTGATATACCTTTATGGAGGAGATGAGTAAAGTATTCAGCAGGTGTGTTTTCATTTGCATAACCATCTAGTACCTCCTATCAGATTCTTGATATCGCTATATAGATGTCACTGATTGACTAGACCAGTCATTCTTTGACAACGTCCTATTGGTGGACGAAACGCGTCAGAGTTGCCTTGTGGCAGAAGGTTTTTGTCATGCACCGAATAAACAGTCTATTCTCCTGATTGTGTTTGGACTTCCTTAATTGTACCCCCACGGTGAACTGTGAACCGCCGGATAGCTCTCCCTTTTACTTACCATATGTATATGTCCTTGTAAGAGACGTGTGCAGAGGTAAGCAATGGAGACAGTTTTTAAGATGAAATTAATATTAGGCTTTATTGCCTGTTCCTTTATATAGCACAGCAAACACAAATATACAAAAACAACAAACACATATCCCTGTGTAAGGGCTAACTCACTCCCCAGTCCCTTTCTGCAGGGCTGGGGGGATAATCCCATTACCAGCCTATTCCCCAAAGTCTCAGGGGGTACCTTATAGCAGGTGGTCCTTCATGTCAGTCTCTGGTAGGTTCCTGGGTCTCCTGTGTCCAGAAATATGGGTGTCTGGGTGTCTGCAAAGCCTTTCTGCGCAAGACCTCTTTCCTCTCGTCAGCACCCCTGTGTACTGAGGAAAAAAAATCTCTCTCCTGTTGAGAAACAGGAGGCTTTTCTTTACAGACTTAATTGGCCAGGTGGAGTCTGGTTAATTGCCTGCTGCACTTAACCAGATCCCTGCTGGATTTTACAGAGTTTCTTCAACAGGGATACGTCCCTGTTACAGTCCTCCTTTGTGTCTCTTTATTTTATCCATTACTCCAATAAAGGTAAAGTTTAATATACACTCATTTTACAAGGCAATATCACCGTTTTCTTTCCCCTTCCTTCTGGTCATACCATGTCACCTCCATTGCTACCACCATCTTAGTTGCCTCGTCTCAAGGGTTATTAGCCCCCAACTAAGGCTGAGTCCCCGCTAGCGCTGAGCGGGCGGCGCTTGCCGCGATTACTTACATATATAGATATATGTAAGTCCCCGCTCACGCGGTGCGTGCACGCTCGTGCGCGGGCACACACGCTCGGCGCTTATGTAAACAAAAACCCCTGACTTTCTAGTGCACTCAACTACCCGCAATGCCCACCCTCCGCGCGTGCGTAAATGCCAGGACACCCGGCGCTCAGCGCCAGCGGGGACTCAGCCTTAGATATATAGTGACCCTCCCGTTAGAGGCTGTGCGCTGAATAAGGCTCCCCCACACTGTGGATACTTTGTGTTCTCTCTGTTCCCTTAGGCGCACCCTCTAAGGCCACCTTTACTATTTTTATTGCTGAGCGGTGGGCTCCTTTTAAAGTTATATAGATATTTGCCAGGGGTGATGACATGACACAGCAGTGATGTCATCAACACTGATCACACACACTTCCCAGATCAGTGATTGTGATGTCACATTCTGGTGATCACTCCCCGGCAACCAGCTTCATGCCAGTTCATTCTTGTCCAGTATCCTAGGTTAGAGGTAAGGACATTTCACCAACAACAAAGGAAAGGGGTCTTTACAGTAAGGGCAGTTACAATGTGGGATTCATTACCCATGGAGACTGTGAGGGCAGATACAATAGATTTGTTCAAAAAAAGGTTGGACATGTTTTTAGATAGGAAAGGTATACAGGGATATACCAAATAAGTAAACATGGGAAGGATGTTGATCCAGGGAGTAATCTGATTGCCAATTCTTGGAGTGAGGACGGAATTTAGTTTTCCCCTCATGAGATATCATCCAATGATATGTCACTGGGGTGTTTTGTTTGCCTTCCCCTGGATCAATATACTTTAAGTACTGTATAGATATAGGATAAAGTATCTGTCGTGTAAATTTAGCATAGCTTCAACTTGGACTCATGTCTTTTTTTCAACCTCATCTACTACAGTATGTAACTATGTAACTATGTAACATCCCTTTATTTCCTGAGGCTGGTAATTCTGTAGTAATAGAATGAGGTAATAGAGAACAGAAAAGTTTAAGCATGTGTGTCAAGCAACAGGTCTGGGGTTGGAGAGAGGTGGGGGTGTGAGGAGGGGAGAGGTGGAGGTGTGGGGGGGAGAGAGGTGGAGGTGTGGGGGAGGAAAGAGGTGGAGGTGTAGGTAGGGGGAGAGAGGTGGGGGTAGAGATGAGGTGTGGGGGGTGAGAGATGGGGTGTGGGGGGAGAGAGGTGGGGATGGAGAGGTGGTGGGGGATTGGTAGAGGTGTGAGGAGGGGGAGAGGTGGAGTATGAGACACTGGGGGGTGGGGAGGTCACGGCACACTGGACACACTGGACACCTCACCTCCTCCTAATACACATACATCAGGGATACATCATTCTCACCTCCTCCTAATACACAGACATCAGGGATACATAATTCTCACCTCCTCCTAATACACAGACATCAGAGATACATCATTCTCACCTCTTCCTAATACACAGACATCAGGGATACATAATTCTCACCTCCTCCTAATACACAGACATCAGGGATACATAATTCTCACCTCCTAATACAGAGACATCAGGGACACATACCTCTCACCTCTTATTAATACAGAAATTAAGGACACATAATTCTCACCTCCTCCTACTGTAATACACAGAAATCAGGGAAATATGCCACTCTCTCCCTCAGAGATGTATATTAAGGATGTGTATGCCCACCTGGCTTATATAAATCTTAGAATTGTAACGCCTTAACACCTAATAGACATATTAATAGATATGGTAATTTTAACTGTCTTTTTTCTGTTTAGATGGCATATGAATTGCTTATTGATGAAGATATAATATCTCTTGAAGAAAACGAAGAGGTAACAATGTGTTCTAACGTCCTCTCACCTTATTTCAAACCTTCCACTGCCGGACTGACAACTTTTTTCTGTTATCTAAATGTACAAATGTTTTATTCCTGGTCTCTCACACACCCACTGTTATTCTGAGCATTGCACTTACAGGGGGTTTATGCCACAAAACAGGTTTGGGGGTTGGAGAGAGGTGGGGGTTTGAGGAGGGGAAAGGTGGAGGTGTGGGGGGGGGGGCAGGTGTAGGAAGGGGGAGAGAGGTGGAGGTGTAGGGAGAGATGGGGTGTGTGGGGGGAGAGAAGTGGGGATGGAGAGTTGGTGGGGGAGTGGTAGAGGTGTGAGGAGGGGGAGAGGTGGAGTATGAGACACTGGGGGGGGGGGGTGGGGAGGTCACGGCACACTGGACACTAGTTCTGGGAACGCTGTCTGCGGCCTCAGAACTGGCACCTCTTTTTTTATTTTTACAAAAAAGCACTGCATAAAAGTAAACATTAGGAAAACAGTCCCTGTGCCGAAGAGCTTACAATCTAAGTATTTATAGAAATATATAGGTACACTGTTGCATGCAGTACGTCTCCCAACACCCAGCTTGGTTTCTAAGCTCTGCAGGGCAGGAATTTCTTGTCCTATCGCGTGCTTGTATTGTGTGTGTGTGTGTGTGTGTGTGTGTGTGTGTGTGTGTGTGTGTGTGTGTGTGTGTGTGTGTGTGTGTGTGTGTGTGTGTGTGTGTGTGTGTGTGTGTGTGTGTGTGTGTTTTAGAAACGGCTCTGGAATATCAGAAGCATATCATCAGGGATACATAATTCTCACCCCCTCCTAATACACAGACATCAGGGATACATAATTCTCACCCCCTCCTAATACACAGACATCAGGGATACATCATTCTCACCCCCTCCTAATACACAGACATCAGGGATACATAATTCTCACCTCCTCCTAATACACAGACATCAGGGATACATAATTATCACCTCCTCCTAATACACAGACATCAGGGATACATCATTCTCACCTCCTCCTAATACACAGACATCAGGGATACATCATTCTCACCTCCTCCTAATACACAGACATCAGGGATACATAATTCTCACCTCCTCCTAATACACAGACATCAGGGATACATCATTCTCACCTGCTCCTAATACACAGACATCAGGGATACATAATTCTCACCTCCTCCTAATACACAGACATCAGGGCTACACAATTCTCACCTCCTCCTAATACACAGACATCAGGAATACATAATTCTCACCTCCTCCTAATACACAGACATCAGGGCTACACAATTCTCACCTCCTCCTAATACACAGACATCAGGGATACATAATTCTCACCTCCTAATACACAGACATCAGTGATACATCATTCTCACCTCCTCCTAATACACAGACATCAGGGATACATCATTCTCACCTCCTCCTAATACACAGACATCAGGGATACATCATTCTCACCTCCTCCTAATACACAGACATCAGGGATACATCATTCTCACCTCCTCCTAATACACAGACATCAGGGATACATCATTCTCACCTCCTCCTAATACACAGACATCAGGGACACACAATTCTCACCTCCTCCTAATACACAGACATCAGGGATACATAATTCTCACCTCCTAATACACAAACATCAGGGATACATCATTCTCACCTCCTCCTAATACACAGACATCAGGGATACATAATTATCACCTCCTCCTAATACACAGACATCAGGGATACATAATTCTCACCTCCTCCTAATACACAGACATCAGGGATACATAATTCTCACCTCCTCCTAATACACAGACATCAGGGATACATAATTCTCACCTCCTCCTAATACACAGACATCAGGGATACATAATTCTCACCTCCTCCTAATACACAGACATCAGGGACACATAATTATCACATCCTCCTAATACACAGACATCAGGGATACATAATTCTCACCTCCTCCTAATACACAGACATCAGGGATACATAATTCTCACCTCCTCCTAATACACAGACATCAGGGATACATAATTCTCACCTCCTCCTAATACACAGACATCAGGGATACATAATTCTCACCTCCTCCTAATACACAGACATCAGGGATACATAATTCTCACCTCCCCCTAATACACAGACATCAGGGATACATAATTCTCACTCCCTCCGAATACACAGACATCAGGGATACATAATTCTCACCTCCTCCTAATACACAGACATCAGGTACACATAATCCTCACCTCCTAATACACATACATCAGGGATACATCATTCTCACCTCCTCCTAATACACAGACATCAGGGATACATAATTCTCACCTCCTCCTAATACACAGACATCAGGGATACATCATTCTCACCTCCTCCTAATACACAGACATCAGGGATACATCATTCTCACCTCCTCCTAATACACAGACATCAGGGATACATCATTCTCACCTCCTCCTAATACACAGACATCAGGGATACATCATTCTCACCTCCTAATACACAGACATCAGGGACACACACCTCTCACCTCCTCCTAATACACAGACATCAGGGACACATAATTCTCACCTCCTCCTAATACACAGACATCAGGGATACATAATCCTCATCTCCTAATACACAGACATCAGGGATACATAATTCTCACCTCCTCCTAATACACAGACATCAGAGATACATAATTCTCACCTCCTCCTAATACACAGACATCAGGGATACATAATTCTCACCTCCTCCTAATACACAGACATCAGAGATACATCATTCTCACCTCTTCCTAATACACAGACATCAGGGATACATAATTCTCACCTCCTCCTAATACACAGACATCAGGGATACATAATTCTCACCTCCTAATACAGAGACATCAGGGACACATACCTCTCACCTCTTATTAATACAGAAATTAAGGACACATAATTCTCACCTCCTCCTACTGTAATACACAGAAATCAGGGAAATATGCCACTCTCTCCCTCAGAGATGTATATTAAGGATGTGTATGCCCACCTGGCTTATATAAATCTTAGAATTGTAACGCCTTAACACCTAATAGACATATTAATAGATATGGTAATTTTAACTGTCTTTTTTCTGTTTAGATGGCATATGAATTGCTTATTGATGAAGATATAATATCTCTTGAAGAAAACGAAGAGGTAACAATGTGTTCTAACGTCCTCTCACCTTATTTCAAACCTTCCACTGCCGGACTGACAACTTTTTTCTGTTATCTAAATGTACAAATGTTTTATTCCTGGTCTCTCACACACCCACTGTTATTCTGAGCATTGCACTTACAGGGGGTTTATGCCACAAAACAGGTTTGGGGGTTGGAGAGAGGTGGGGGTTTGAGGAGGGGAAAGGTGGAGGTGTGGGGGGGGGGGCAGGTGTAGGAAGGGGGAGAGAGGTGGAGGTGTAGGGAGAGATGGGGTGTGTGGGGGGAGAGAAGTGGGGATGGAGAGTTGGTGGGGGAGTGGTAGAGGTGTGAGGAGGGGGAGAGGTGGAGTATGAGACACTGGGGGGGGGGGGTGGGGAGGTCACGGCACACTGGACACTAGTTCTGGGAACGCTGTCTGCGGCCTCAGAACTGGCACCTCTTTTTTTATTTTTACAAAAAAGCACTGCATAAAAGTAAACATTAGGAAAACAGTCCCTGTGCCGAAGAGCTTACAATCTAAGTATTTATAGAAATATATAGGTACACTGTTGCATGCAGTACGTCTCCCAACACCCAGCTTGGTTTCTAAGCTCTGCAGGGCAGGAATTTCTTGTCCTATCGCGTGCTTGTATTGTGTGTGTGTGTGTGTGTGTGTGTGTGTGTGTGTGTGTGTGTGTGTGTGTGTGTGTGTGTGTGTGTGTGTGTGTGTGTGTGTTTTAGAAACGGCTCTGGAATATCAGAAGCATATCATCAGGGATACATAATTCTCACCCCCTCCTAATACACAGACATCAGGGATACATAATTCTCACCCCCTCCTAATACACAGACATCAGGGATACATCATTCTCACCCCCTCCTAATACACAGACATCAGGGATACATAATTCTCACCTCCTCCTAATACACAGACATCAGGGATACATAATTATCACCTCCTCCTAATACACAGACATCAGGGATACATCATTCTCACCTCCTCCTAATACACAGACATCAGGGATACATCATTCTCACCTCCTCCTAATACACAGACATCAGGGATACATAATTCTCACCTCCTCCTAATACACAGACATCAGGGATACATCATTCTCACCTGCTCCTAATACACAGACATCAGGGATACATAATTCTCACCTCCTCCTAATACACAGACATCAGGGCTACACAATTCTCACCTCCTCCTAATACACAGACATCAGGAATACATAATTCTCACCTCCTCCTAATACACAGACATCAGGGCTACACAATTCTCACCTCCTCCTAATACACAGACATCAGGGATACATAATTCTCACCTCCTAATACACAGACATCAGTGATACATCATTCTCACCTCCTCCTAATACACAGACATCAGGGATACATCATTCTCACCTCCTCCTAATACACAGACATCAGGGATACATCATTCTCACCTCCTCCTAATACACAGACATCAGGGATACATCATTCTCACCTCCTCCTAATACACAGACATCAGGGATACATCATTCTCACCTCCTCCTAATACACAGACATCAGGGACACACAATTCTCACCTCCTCCTAATACACAGACATCAGGGATACATAATTCTCACCTCCTAATACACAAACATCAGGGATACATCATTCTCACCTCCTCCTAATACACAGACATCAGGGATACATAATTATCACCTCCTCCTAATACTCAGACATCAGGGATACATAATTCTCACCTCCTCCTAATACATAGACATCAGGGACACATAAGTCTCACCTCCTCCTAATACACAGACATCAGGGATACATAATTCTCACCTCCTCCTAATACATAGACATCAGGGACACATAATTATCACATCCTCCTAATACACAGACATCAGGGATACATAATTCTCACCTCCTCCTAATACACAGACATCAGGGATACATAATTCTCACCTCCTCCTAATACACAGACATCAGGGATACATAATTATCACATCCTCCTAATACACAGACATCAGGGATACATAATTCTCACCTCCTCCTAATACATAGACATCAGGGATACATAATTCTCACCTTCTCCTAATACACAGACATCAGGGATACATAATTCTCACCTCCTAATACACAGACATCAGGGATACATAATTCTCACCTCCTCCTAATACACAGACATCAGGGATACATAATTCTCACCTCCTCCTAATACACAGACATCAGGGATACATAATTCTCACCTCCTCCTAATACACAGACATCAGGGATACATAATTCTCACCTCCCCCTAATACACAGACATCAGGGATACATAATTCTCACTCCCTCCGAATACACAGACATCAGGGATACATAATCCTTACCTTCTCCTAATACACAGACATCAGGGATACATAATTCTCACCTCCTCCTAATACACAGACATCAGGTACACATAATCCTCACCTCCTAATACACATACATCAGGGATACATAATTCTCACCTCCTCCTAATACACAGACATCAGGGACACACACCTCTCACCTCCTCCTAATACACAGACATCAGGGACACATAATTCTCACCTCCTCCTAATACACAGACATCAGGGATACATAATCCTCATCTCCTAATACACAGACATCAGGGATACATAATTCTCACCTCCTCCTAATACACAGACATCAGAGATACATAATTCTCACCTCCTCCTAATACACAGACATCAGGGATACATAATTCTCACCTCCTCCTAATACACAGACATCAGGGATACATAATTCTCACCTCCTCCTAATACACAGACATCAGGGATACATAATTCTCACCTCCTCCTAATACACATACATCAGGGATACATCATTCTCACCTCCTCCTAATACACAGACATCAGGGATACAGAATTCTCACCTCCTCCTAATACACAGACATCAGGGATACATAATTCTCACCTCCTCCTAATACACAGACATCAGGTACACATAATCCTCACCTCCTAATACACATACATCAGGGACACATAATTCTCACCTCCTCCTAATACACAGACATCAGGGATACATCATTCTCACCTCCTCCTAATACTCAGACATCAGGGATACATAATTCTCACCTCCTCCTAATACACAGACATCAGGGATACATCATTCTCACCTCCTCCTAATACACAGACATCAGGGATACATCATTCTCACCTCCTCCTAATACTCAGACATCAGGGATACATAATTCTCACCTCCTCCTAATACACAGACATCAGGGATACATAATCCTCACCTCCTCCTAATACACAGACATCAGGGATACATAATTCTCACCTCCTCCTAATACTCAGACATCAGAGACACATAATTATCACCTCCTCCTAATACACAGACATCAGGGATACATCATTCCCACCTCCTCCTAATACACAGACATCAGGGATACATCATTCTCACCTCCTCCTAATACACAGACATCAGGGATACATCATTCTCACCTTCTCCTAATACACAGACATCAGGGACACATAATTCTCACCTCCTCCTAATACACAGACATCAGGGATACATCATTATCACCTCCTCCTAATACACAGACATCAGGGATACATCATTCTCACCTTCTCCTAATACACAGACATCAGGGACACATAATTCTCACCTCTTAATACACAGACATCAGAGACACATAATTCTCACCTCCTCCTAATACACAGACATCAGGGATACATAATCCTCACCTCCTCCTAATACACAGACATCAGGGATACATAATTCTCACCTCCTCCTAATACACAGACATCAGGGATACATAATCCTCACCTCCTCCTAATACACAGACATCAGGGGTACATAATTCTCACCTCCTAATACACAGACATCAGGGATACATAATCCTCACCTCCTCCTAATACACAGACATCAGGGATACATAATTCTCACCTCCTCCTAATACACAGACATCAGGGATACATCATTCTCACCTCCTCCTAATACACAGACATCAGGGATACATAATTCTCACCTCCTCCTAATACATAGACATCAGGGACACATAATTATCACATCCTCCTAATACACAGACATCAGGGATACATAATTCTCACCTCCTCCTAATACACAGACATCAGGGATACATAATTCTCACCTCCTCCTAATACACATACATCAGGGATACATAATTCTCACCTCCTCCTAATACACAGACATCAGGGATACATCATTCTCACCTCCTAATACACAGACATCAGGGATACATAATTCTCACCTCCTCCTAATACACAGACATCAGGGATACATAATTCTCACCTCCTCCTAATACACAGACATCAGGGATACATCATTCTCACCTCCTCCTAATACACAGACATCAGGGATACATAATTCTCACCTCCTAATACACAGACATCAGGGATACATAATTCTCACCTCCTCCTAATACACAGACATCAGGGATACATAATTCTCACCTCCTCCTAATACACAGACATCAGGGATACATAATTCTCACCTCCTCCTAATACACAGACATCAGGGATACATAATTCTCACCTCCTCCTAATACACAGACATCAGGGATACATAATTCTCACCTCATCCTAATACACAGACATCAGGGATACATAATTCTCACCTCCTCCTAATACACAGACATCAGGTACACATAATCCTCACCTCCTAATACACATACATCAGGGATACATAATTCTCACCTCCTCCTAATACACAGACATCAGGGATACATAATTCTCACCTCCTCCTAATACACAGACATCAGGGATACATCATTCTCACCCCTCCTAATACACAGACATCAGGGATACATCATTCTCACCTCCTCCTAATACACAGACATCAGGGATACATAATTCTCACCTCCTCCTAATACACAGACATCAGGGATACATAATTCTCACCTCCTCCTAATACACAGACATCAGGGATACATAATTCTCACCTCCTCCTAATACACAGACATCAGGGATACATCATTCTCACCTCCTCCTAATACACAGACATCAGGGATACATAATCCTTACCTTCTCCTAATACACAGACATCAGGGATACATAATTCTCACCTCCTCCTAATACACAGACATCAGGGATACATCATTCTCACCTCCTCCTAATACACAGACATCAGAGACACATAATTCTCACCTCCTCCTAATACACAGACATCAGGGATACATCATTCTCACCTCCTCCTAATACACAGACATCAGGGATACATCATTCTCACCTCCTCCTAATACACAGACATCAGGGATACATAATTCTCACCTTCCCCTAATACACAGACATCAGGGACACACACCTCTCACCTCCTCCTAATACACAGACATCAGGGACACATAATTCTCACCTCCTCCTAATACACAGACATCAGGGATACATAATCCTCATCTCCTAATACACAGACATCAGGGATACATAATTCTCACCTCCTCCTAATACACAGACATCAGAGATACATAATTCTCACCTCCTCCTAATACACAGACATCAGGGATACATAATTCTCACCTCCTCCTAATACACAGACATCAGGGATACATCATTCTCACCTCCTCCTAATACACAGACATCAGGGATACATAATTCTCACCTCCTCCTAATACACAGACATCAGGGATACATCATTCCCACCTCCTCCTAATACACAGACATCAGGGATACATCATTCTCACCTCCTCCTAATACACAGACATCAGGGATACATCATTCTCACCTTCTCCTAATACACAGACATCAGGGACACATAATTCTCACCTCCTAATACACAGACATCAGGGATACATCATTATCACCTCCTCCTAATACTCAGACATCAGGGATACATAATTCTCACCTCCTCCTAATACACAGACATCAGGGATACACCATTCTCACCTCCTCCTAATACACAGACATCAGGGATACATAATTCTCACCTCCTCCTAATACACAGACATCAGGGATACATCATTCTCACCTTCTCCTAATACACAGACATCAGGGATACATAATTCTCACCTCTTAATACACAGACATCAGAGACACATAATTCTCACCTCCTCCTAATACACAGACATCAGGGATACACAATTCTCACCTCCTCCTAATACACAGACATCAGGGATACATCATTCTCACCTTCTCCTAATACACAGACATCAGGGATACATAATTCTCACCTCTTAATACACAGACATCAGGGATACATAATCCTCACCTCCTCCTAATACACAGACATCAGGGATTCATAATTCTCACCTCCTCCTAATACACAGACATCAGGGATACACAATTCTCACCTCCTCCTAATACACAGACATCAGGGATACATAATTCTCACCTCCTCCGAATACACAGACATCAGAGACACATAATTCTCACCTCCTCCTAATACACAGACATCAGGGATACATAATTATCACCTCCTCCTAATACACAGACATCAGGGATACATCATTCCCACCTCCTCCTAATACACAGACATCAGGGATACATAATTCTCACCTCCTCCTAATACACAGACATCAGGGATACATAATTCTCACCTCCTCCTAATACACAGACATCAGGGATACATCATTCTCACCTCCTCCTAATACACAGACATCAGGGATACATCATTCTCACCTTCTCCTAATACACAGACATCAGGGACACATAATTCTCACCTCCTAATACACAGACATCAGGGATACATCATTATCACCTCCTCCTAATACACAGACATCAGGGATACATCATTCTCACCTTCTCCTAATACACAGACATCAGGGACACATAATTCTCACCTCTTAATACACAGACATCAGAGACACATAATTCTCACCTCCTCCTAATACACAGACATCAGGGATACATAATCCTCACCTCCTCCTAATACACAGACATCAGGGATACATAATTCTCACCTCCTCCTAATACACAGACATCAGGGATACATAATCCTCACCTCCTCCTAATACACAGACATCAGGGGTACATAATTCTCACCTCCTAATACACAGACATCAGGGATACATAATCCTCACCTCCTCCTAATACACAGACATCAGGGATACATAATTCTCACCTCCTCCTAATACACAGACATCAGGGATACATCATTCTCACCTCCTCCTAATACACAGACATCAGGGATACATCATTCTCACCTCCTCCTAATACACAGACATCAGGGATACATCATTCTCACCTCCTCCTAATACACAGACATCAGGGATACACAATTCTCACCTCCTCCTAATACATAGACATCAGGGACACATAATTATCACATCCTCCTAATACACAGACATCAGGGATACATAATTCTCACCTCCTCCTAATACACAGACATCAGGGATACATAATTCTCACCTCCTCCTAATACACATACATCAGGGATACATCATTCTCACCTCCTCCTAATACACAGACATCAGGGATACATAATTCTCACCTCCTCCTAATACACAGACATCAGGGATACATAATTCTCACCTCCTCCTAATACACAGACATCAGGGATATATAATTCTCACCTCCTCCTAATACACAGACATCAGGGATACATAATTCTCACTCCCTCCGAATACACAGACATCAGGGATACATAATTCTCACTCCCTCCGAATACACAGACATCAGGGATACATAATTCTCACTCCCTCCGAATACACAGACATCAGGGATACATAATTCTCACCTCATCCTAATACACAGACATCAGGGATACATAATTCTCACCTCCTCCTAATACACAGACATCAGGTACACATAATCCTCACCTCCTAATACACAGACATCAGGGATACATAATTCTCACCTCCTCCTAATACACAGACATCAGGGATACATAATTCTCACCTCCTCCTAATACACAGACATCAGGGATACATCATTCTCACCTCCTAATACACAGACATCAGGGATACATAATTCTCACCTCCTCCGAATACACAGACATCAGAGATACATAATTCTCACCTCCTCCTAATACACAGACATCAGAGATACATAATTCTCACCTCCTCCTAATACACAGACATCAGGGATACATAATTCTCACTCCCTCCGAATACACAGACATCAGGGATACATAATTCTCACCTCATCCTAATACACAGACATCAGGGATACATAATTCTCACCTCCTCCTAATACACAGACATCAGGTACACATAATCCTCACCTCCTAATACACATACATCAGGGATACATAATTCTCACCTCCTCCTAATACACAGACATCAGGGATACATAATTCTCACCTCCTCCTAATACACAGACATCAGGGATACATCATTCTCACCCCCTCCTAATACACAGACATCAGGGATACATAATTCTCACCTCCTCCGAATACACAGACATCAGGGATACATAATTCTCACCTCCTCCTAATACACAGACATCAGGGATACATAATTCTCACCTCCTCCTAATACACAGACATCAGGGGTACATAATTCTCACCTCCTCCTAATACACAGACATCAGGGATACATAATTCTCACCTCCTCCTAATACACAGACATCAGGGATACATCATTCTCACCTCCTAATACACAGACATCAGGGATACATAATTCTCACCTCCTCCGAATACACAGACATCAGGGATACATAATTCTCACCCCCTCCTAATACACAGATGTCAGGGATACATAATTCTCACCTCCTCCTAATACACAGACATCAGGGATACATAATTCTCACCTCCTCCTAATACACAGACATCAGGGATACATCATTCTCACCTCCTCCTAATACTCAGACATCGGGGATACATCATTCTCACCTCCTGCTAATACACAGACATCGGGGACACATAATTCTCACCTCCTCCTAATACACAGACATCAGGGATACATCATTCTCACCTCCTCCTAATACACAGACATCAGGGACACATAATTCTCACCTCCTCCTAATACATAGACATCAGGGATACATAATCCTCATCTCCTAATACACAGACATCAGGGATACATAATTCTCACCTCCTCCTAATACACAGACATCAGAGATACATAATTCTCACCTCCTCCTAATACACAGACATCAGGGATACATAATTCTCACCTCCTCCTAATACACAGACATCAGGGATACATAATTCTTACCTCCTCCTAATACACAGACATCAGGGATACATAATTCTCACCTCCTCCTAATACACAGACATCAGGGATACATAATTCTCACCTCCTCCTAATACACAGACATCAGGGATACATAATTCTCACCTCCTAATACACAGACATCAGTGATACATCATTCTCACCTCCTCCTAATACACAGACATCAGGGATACATAATTATCACCTCCTCCTAATACACAGACATCAGGGATACATCATTCCCACCTCCTCCTAATACACAGACATCAGGGATACATCATTCTCACCTCCTCCTAATACACAGACATCAGGGATACATAATTCTCACCTCCTAATACACAGACATCAGTGATACATCATTCTCACCTCCTCCTAATACACAGACATCAGGGATACATAATTATCACCTCCTCCTAATACACAGACATCAGGGATACATCATTCCCACCTCCTCCTAATACACAGACATCAGGGATACATAATTCTCACCTCCTCCTAATACACAGACATCAGGGATACATAATTATCACCTCCTCCTAATACACAGACATCAGGGATACATAATTCTCACCTCCTCCTAATACACAGACATCAGGGACACATAATTCTCACCTCTTAATACACAGACATCAGGGGTACATAATCCTCACCTCCTCCTAATACACAGACATCAGGGATACATCATTCTCACCTCCTCCTAATACACAGACATCAGGGATACATCATTCTCACCTTCTCCTAATACACAGACATCAGGGACACATAATTCTCACCTCCTAATACACAGACATCAGGGATACATCATTATCACCTCCTCCTAATACACAGACATCAGGGATACATCATTCTCACCTTCTCCTAATACACAGACATCAGGGACACATAATTGTCACCTCTTAATACACAGACATCAGAGACACATAATTCCCACCTCCTCCTAATACACAGACATCAGGGATACATAATTCTCACCTCCTCCTAATACACAGACATCAGGGATACATAATCCTCACCTCCTCCTAATACACAGACATCAGGGGTACATAATTCTCACCTCCTAATACACAGACATCAGGGATACATAATTCTCACCTCCTCCTAATACACAGACATCAGGGATACATCATTCTCACCTCCTCCTAATACACAGACATCAGGGATACATAATTGTCACCCCCTGCTAATACACAGACATCAGGGGTACATAATTCTCACCTCCTCCTAATACACAGAGATCAAGGACACATCTTTCTCATCTGCTTCTAATACACAATTAGGGACACATATCTCTCTCGCCTGCTCCTAATACACAAACATCAGGGACACACACCTCTCACCTCCTCCTAATACACAGACATCAGAGACATATCTCTCACACCCTCCTAATACACATACATCAAGAACACATACCTCTCACCTCCTAATACACAAACATCAAGGACACACACCTCTCACCTCCTCCTAATACACAGACATCAAGAACACATACCTCTCACCTCCTAATACAGAGACATCAGGGACACATACCTCACCTCTTATTAATACTGAAATAAGGACACATACTTCTCACCCCCTCCTAATACACAGAAATCGGGGAAATATGCCACTCTCTCCCTCAGAGATGTATATTAAGGATGTGTATGCCCACTTGGCTTATATAACTCTTAGAAATGTAACGCTTTAACACCTAATAGACATATTAATAGACATGGTAATTTTAAGTGTCTTTTTTCTGTTTAGATGGCATATGAATGGCTCATTGATGAAGATACGATATCTGTTAAAGAGGTAACAATGTGTTCTCACGTCCTCTCACCTTATTTCAAACCTTCCACTGCCGGACTGAGAACGTTTTTCTGTTATCTAAATGTACAAATGTTTTATTCCTGGACTCTCACATTCCCACTGTTATTCTGAGCATTGCACTTACAGGGGGTTTATGCCACAAAACAGGTTTGGGGGTTGGAGAGAGGTGGGGGTTTGAGGAGGGGAAAGGTGGAGGTGTGGGGGGAGGGAGGTGGAGGTGTGGGGGGAGGGAGGTGGGGATGGAGAGGTGGTGGGAGAGTGGTAGAGGTGTGGGGAGGGGGAGAGGTGGAGTATGAGACACTTGGGGGTGGGGAGGTCACGGCACACTGGACACTAGTTCTGGGAACGCTGTCTGCGGCCTCAGAACTGGCAACGTTTTTTTTTTTTTTTTTTTTACAAAAAAGCACAGCATAAAAGTAAACATTAGGAAAACAGTCCCTGTGCCGAAGAGCTTACAATCTAAGTAGTTATATAAATATATAGGTACGCTGTTGCAGGCAGAACGTCTCCCAACACCCAGCTTGGTTTCTAAGCTCTGCAGGGCAGGAATTTCTTGTCCTATAGCGTGCTTGTATTGTGTGTGTGAGTGTGAAACGGCTCTGGAATATCAGAAGCATATCATCAGGGATACATAATTCTCACCTCCTCCTAATACACAGACATCAGGGATACATAATTCTCACCTCCTCCTAATACACAGACATCAGGGATACATAATTCTCACCTCCTCCTAATACACAGACATCAGGGATACATAATTCTCACCTCCTCCTAATACACAGACATCAGGGATACATAATTCTCACCTCCTCCTAATACACAGACATCAGGGATACATAATTCTCACCTCCTCCTAATACACAGACATCAGGGATACATAATTCTCACCTCCTAATACACAGACATCAGGGATACATAATTCTCACCTCCTCCTAATACACAGACATCAGGGATACACCATTCTCACCTCCTCCTAATACACAGACATCAGGGATACATAATTCTCACCTCCTCCTAATACACAGACATCAGGGATACATAATTCTCACCTCCTCCTAATACACAGACATCAGGGATACATAATTCTCACCTCCTCCTAATACACAGACATCAGGGATACATAATTCTCACCTCCTCCTAATACACAGACATCAGGGATACATAATTCTCACCTCCTCCTAATACACAGACATCAGGGATACATAATTCTCACCTCCTCCTAATACACAGACATCAGGGATACATAATTCTCACCTCCTCCTAATACACAGACATCAGGGATACATAATTCTCACCTCCTCCTAATACACAGACATCAGGGATACACCATTCTCACCTCCTCCTAATACACAGACATCAGGGATACATAATTCTCACCTCCTCCTAATTCTCAGACATCAGGGATACACAATTCTCACCTCCTAATACACAGACATCAGGGATACATAATTCTCACCTCCTCCTAATACACAGACATCAGGGATACATAATTCTCACTTCCTCCTAATACACAGACATCAGGGATACACAATTCTCACCTCCTCCTAATACACAGACATCAGGGATACACAATTCTCACCTCCTCCTAATACACAGACATCAGGGATACATCATTCTCACCTCCCCCTAATACACAGACATCAGGGATACATCATTCTCACCTCCTCCTAATACACAGACATCAGGGATACATAATTCTCACCTCCTCCTAATACACAGACATCTGGGATACATAATTCTCACCTCCTCCTAATACACAGACATCAGAGACATATCTCTCACACCCTCCTAATACACATACATCAAGAACACATACCTCTCACCTCCTAATACAGAGACATCAGGGACACATACCTCTCACCTCTTATTAATACAGAAATTATGGACACATAATTCTCACCCCTCCTACTGTAATACACAGAAATCGGGGAAATATGCCACTCTCTCCCTCAGAGATGTATATTAAGGATGTGTATGCCCACCTGGCTTATATAAGTCTTAGAATTGTAACGCCTTAACACCTAATAGACATATTAATAGACATGGTAATTTTAAGTGTCTTTATTCTCTTTAGATTGTATGTCAATTGTTCATTAATGAAGATAGGATATATCTTAAAGAAAACGAAGAGGTAAAAATGTGTTCTCACGTCCTCTCACCTTATTTCAAATCTTCCACTGCCGGACTGAGAACGTTTTTCTGTTATCTAAATGTACAAATGTTTTATTCCTGGACTCTCACACACCCACTGTTATTCTGAGCATTGCACTTACAGGGGGTTTATGCCACAAAATATCATTGTTGCTAAAGTGGAGAAAAAAATGGCAGCAAATTTGTCAGCAAACAATCCCCAACATCTTTTCTTTCAGCAGGATTTTCTTTTCTCTGATAATTATATATATATATGTTTTGGTCCAGTTTGACGTAACACTTTGATGCATAACCCCCAACATGCCACTGTGCGATAATAAAGAAAGACGTGTATGTTTGTTATCCCTGACATGGTGCTGAGTTTTCTGGATCTCTCTGCTGGTTTCAGCGAACAACTGTTACTCCGAACACTCGAGCTGCTGCTAGTCTAGCACAGCTAAAGGATTGTCCTGGAGCACCTTTCCCTCAGTGTTTTTATGTTTTAAACACTACTCTGGCCTCTGCCCTGCCCCCTTTACACCTAATGTTTCCACTAATGCTCAGTTCCCTCTAATGGACAACAAGACACTCACCCATTGCTCCGAAAAGTGACAACCTGGGACAAATGTGCTTTTTGGATGTGTTTATTTTTATGTCACTGCACTTCATCGCTCGTTGTACTACACTGCGGAATATGTCAGTGCCTTATATATATAATGAGAATGTTACCTCCTTTTTCCCTTCACTCCAGCTGCAGGTTGAACAGTTTGACGAACCAAAGGCCGTCGCTGTGTACGTATCTAGAGAAATAGATAGCAGGTTCCCATCACCAGGGCTCGACAAATGCACTCGCCCGATCGCTATAGGCCAGTGCAATTTGGCTGCTGTTGAGTACTTACCTGCGGCGGTGTCTCCCGGCGTCTCCCGGCCATCTCCGTCTTCCTGTGCAAATGTATCTTTTTCTCCTGCAGCTCTAGTCAAAATGGCCGCGCGGCATCAAATGACGTCGCTTTGCCATGACAACGGAACGCTACGTGGCGTTGTGATGTCACACGGCGTGGCCATTTTAACTGGAGCTGCAGGAGAAAAAGATAAATTTGCAGGGGAGAAGACAGAGAAGGCCGCACCACGCCATCGGACCCAGCCGCATGTAAGTGTTGTGAGGGGGACGGGGGTGTTTTGGGGGGTGAGGGAGTGTTTTGGGGGGCGGGTGACTTGGGGGTGGGGGGGCGAGTGACTTGGGGGTGGGGGGGGGGGGGATTGAGTGGGTTTTTGCTCAGTTTGTCGGGCCCTGCCCATCACTATGTACAAATTGGGGGTGGGGAGGAGGAAATCTCATGGAGGTAGACAACATGTGTGTGTCGCCAACACAATAGGTAAGAATACAAAGTGCAAAACGGGCAAACCCCCCAGAAATAGGTAAAGTAGCGGTCTACTCACAGCTGTCTTATAGACACAATTCTCCTTTATATCAGGATCAGTGGAGAGTTCAACGTTTCGGGTTCAGGTTTCTTCACCTGATGAAAGGTCCATGTTGGACCTGACACATTGTTCTCTCCACTGTCCCTGGAATAAATGAGAGCCCTACTCTACCTTTTTCTTGAGAGTTTTCTCCCTCTTTTCACTCAGTCGGTTCCCATCACCACAAACACTGCACCCATTCCAGCTCTTCTAAATAGCATTTAGGTAATGGGGTGTCACTTATTACTGCTTTATATTGCTGTATGTTCATTTTCAGAAGGGATAGGAGGCCAGGGCTGAAGTTAAAGTACTAACTTTAGGAGGATATAAGGGAAACAGATTCCTCATTGTATGTTATTAGTCGATAGCTTCCAATAAGCCTCTCTGGCACCGCCCAGAGCTGACCTGTGCCCTTTCTATCCCGCAGGAGAATGAAAAAGAGGCTGATTGACCTTAGCAAACACTGCAAGACCACCTTTTTCCTGGCATTAAAAAGAATGAGGTCAGCAGCAGCTCGGATTCGGCTAATCGCTAAAGAATTAAGAGACAAAATGGGAAACATCAAAAGAAAGTGAAAGAAATGAAATGAAAGACTTTACATTGAAAAAACAAAAAGAAGAAAAAAAGTTAAAAAAAATATAAAAGCCCATTACATTGAAAAAATAAAAATAAAAAAAAAGTAAAAAAATATAAAACCCATTACGTTGAAAAAATTAAAATAAAAAAAAAGTAAAAAAATATAAAACCCATTACGTTGAAAAAATAAAAATAAAAAAAAAGTAAAAAAATATAAAACCCATTACGTTGAAAAAATAAAAATAAAAAAAAGTAAAAAAATATAAAACCCATTACGTTGAAAAAATAAAAATAAAAAAAAAGTAAAAAAATATAAAACCCATTACGTTGAAAAAATTAAAATAAAAAAAAAGTAAAAAAATATAAATCCCTGTACATTGAAAAAAATAAAAATAAAAAATAAAAATATATATACCCCCCCCCCCCTTTACATTGAAAATATAAAGACAAAAAAAATTATACAGTGTTTTGCCCATCCTGGGACAGTATCGGGATATGAGTGCCAGTGAGTGACAGCGACAGTGTAAGGGGACCGCCAAGGTTAGCTCTGAAGGAATAGCATGCTGCCATTGGAGAGTATGCCACCCATCGCTGGTCTATAGTGGCTCATCTTACTATGAAAACTAGCGGGATTATTTCCCCCTGTCCTATTCCACTGAACGGGCTGGATATAGAGAGAGATGAGATATATCGCGGGAATCCAGTCAAAAGAAATAATCTTCATTTCTATTCATTGGACATTCTTCTGTTCTACACATATTGGAAACCACCAATGTCCCACATCGCATACATTTACTGCTCCTGCTTCGAACCTTTTGGCCACCCAAGATTAAATTGGATCCCGTAACATTAAGGGTCTCCTCTCTGGTTACCCCGTGAGCTGCCCTGATATTTTGTAATTGACATCTCATCTTTATTGCTTGCTCCTGAGTCTTAACATCTATTACATGCATACCCTGTTTTACTATAGAAAAAAGGGTTGTATCGTGCGCAACTAAAAAACATCAATACATTCTGTGATATTAAATAGATAAACGAATACCCATTGTGATATTATTCACCACATAGTGTTTAACATACAAAACCTTGTGTATATATTAGGAGCATATGCTGGCGTCTGCTGCTGTTGATATTAGGGTGGCTCAGCACCCCTATACTACCTAAAGGCTTAGTCCCATTTATTTGGGCACCACTGAAGCTTTCTTCCCGGATATATGAATAACCAGCGCGATAAGTGTACTTCCGCTATTCCGATCGCCATTGCTGGGCGTGTCGAAGGCGAGATCCCTGACCCGCTGTGTATACGAATTATACCTAGTAAGCACAGATTTAGGCAGTATATTACTGATTGTTCACATGTCACGTTGACCCCTGTGACGTCATCTCCTGACGCCCGATCTACAGGCTGTTACTTCCATCGATACGTACGCCGACAGGGAGATGTGAGGAGGGTCCGTGCCCCCTTATGTACATGGACATTGTTTCCCCATTGTAAGAGACTGTTACCACTACGGAGAGGAACTGAGTTCAAGGAGACTAACCACCAAGGAGGCTGAACGGTGGTATTACACGAGAGGCCTCCTACTTACCTGAGGAGCATCCCATGGTTCCAGAAGCCGGGGACTGCTATACCGAGGACGGAGAGAGCGCGATTTATCCAGTTCTGTTCCAGTGTGTTGTAACCCGTGTCTTGGAACACGGGATGCTCGTTTTTTAATTCTTTGATGTACGCTGAACTATTACCCTATAAATATATTTGTATTATTTTTACATACTTCACGATTGTGTTTTGCGCAGTTTTTTGTGTTATACCCAGTTTTACGTACACCTGTTTTACGTACATTTATTTTTAGTTGCACTATACCCCTGTGTACGTATGCGTGCTTCGCGAGTACGGACACCAGGGGGTGGCGCGCGCACCTCAACATTACCTCAACCTCCTTCAATCTTGTCCCTAACAGAGCGGGAGTGCAGGGGGAGGGGGAACAGGGACAGGTGGGAGGGGGAGGGCCGGGGGAACAGGGAGATCGGGCACCGCCATCAATCAGCGGCTATACAGTACTGTCCCGCGTGCGCACCTCTCACCTCCTTGCTTGCTCCCATTCGTTGCGCTGAGGCTGCCCCTACAGACCGCCGTAGTTGTGACTCACCAATTCACTTCAGCCAATAGGGAAACAGCAGTTCGCGCATGCGCCTTTCGGCCCCTCCTAAACCGGTTCCCTACCTGTACTGGAGCTCTGATCAAGCGGGGAAACTACATGTACAGCACACAGAGGCTGTGAGTTTCATCACTGTGTAAGCCAAGCTGGTCAAGGACCTGAGTACAGCATTGTAAGACACCAAAGTCACAAATCAAAGTCACAAAAATATATCAAAGTCAGTCAAATAAATGCACCTTCATGCCCTTTCTTCTGTTTTGGTAAGCACAATCAGGATTTACAACACCTGATAATTCCACCTGGGCTGCAAGCTGTAATCAGGTTTATTTCCCTGTGTAGTATATTTTATTCCACGTAATGGCAGATAAAAAGAAAACTCGTAAATCGATTACTTTAGATATGAAGCTTAAAATGATTAAACTGTATGATGAAAGTGTTTCTCAAGCTGAGATCGGCTGAAGGCTTCACTCGTACGACAATTAATACTGTCATGAAGAGTAAAGACAAAATTATTGCAGAAATTACGAGTGCTACGCCAATTAACACAACAATTAGAAAAAGGGATAGCGTTGTTGCAGGCATGGAGAGACTCTTAATAATTTGGATAGAAAATCAGACTGCACGCAATCTACTATATATTTCTGAAATGTCTGTATGTTTGTCTGCATGCCCTGTGTCCCTAGGGCCAATCGCATTGCACCTTTGGCCTGTCACTCCACCTCAACACTGTCCCACCCCTCACCACACTGTCCCACCCCTCACTGACTCTCATTGGCCTTCGGCCAACACCACTGCTACACTGTCCCACCCCTCACCCCACTGTCCCACCCCTCACTGACTCTCATTGGCCTTCGGCCAACACCACTGCTACACTGTCCCACCCCTCACCCCACTGTCCCACCCCTCACTGACAACACTGCTCTGTTTTCTGCTCTCAACCCACAAAACCCTCGCCGCCTGTAGCGCAACACTGCCTCTTACAAACACCCCCTTCCACCACCCCCCTCCCCCAACCTCATGCACCCCCCTCCACCACCACCCCCCCCCCAACCTCATGCACCCCCCTCCACCACCACCCCCCCCCCAACCTCATGCACCCCCCTCCACCACCACCCCCCTCCCAACCTCATGCACCCCCCTCCACCACCCCCCCCACCTCATGCACACTACGAACGCACGCCACAGCTCTCCCGCTACTGCAGCCCATCACCAACCCCCCTCACCCAAACATACTCTATCACCCCCCCCCCCCCTCACACGAACAGCAAACGCACGCTGCTGAACATACAACGCACGATGCTCCATCACACCCCTCACCCGAACATCCCCGGAGCACACCCAAAACCACCCCACACCCCTCACCCATACATCCACAGCACGATGCTCCTCCGGAGCCCCTCAACCCCCCCCCCCCTCACTCCAACACAAAACTCACGCTGCCGACCATCCACCGCACGATGCTGCTCCGGAGCCCCTCACCCCCCCCCACCATCCACCGCACGATGCTGCTCCGGAGCCCCTCACCCCCCCCCCCCCACCATCCACCGCACGATGCTGCTCCGGAGACCCTCACCCCCCCACCATCCAACGCACGATGCTGCTCCGGAGCCCCTCACCCCCCCCCCCACCATCCACCGCACGATGCTGCTCCGGAGCCCCTCAACCCCCCCCCCCATCCACCGCACGATGCTGCTCCGGAGCCCCTCACCCCCCCCCCCCCTTTCACCCTCTCTCCGCCCCCCCCCCCATCACATGCGCCGCCCTGCACCGGCTCCGGACGGGAAGCGCGGCCCTCCTATCCCAGCCGCTCCCTTACCTCCCCGGCGCTACCTCCCGCTCAGGTAACTCACTGCGCGTCCCGCCTCAGGCCCACCCGCGCAGCCTCGCGCCTCAGGCCCACACAGGGCGCTTCCTGCCGCCGCCTGCACGCGCCTCAGCCGGACGGCACATCGGGGGACCAAGCGGGCGCCGGGGGGGGGGGGGGAGCGCGAGTCACAGGGAACGGGGGGGGGGCGAGCCAAGAGTCACAGGGAGCAGGGGGACGGACGCACGGAGGGGGGGGGGACATGCACATACATTAATTATGACAATACATATGCCCACTG